>NC_046978.1:7730016-7942516 GCF_009769545.1 Cyclopterus lumpus
TTATGTATACAGGTCTCATTTCCTCTTCTCTTGCACACCTGATGCTTTGTAGCAACACATGAAAACAGGACACAATACGAGGGCTCAGCAAATCCAGTTTACTCAAGAACAAGCTACTTCTTGAGTTACACAAAATATGTGTAAACGCAAGGACAAGCTTTTTTTAAAAATTCATCATGCCTCTTCAGATAAATGTTTACTGAAATAGCCAGATCATGCAGACACATTTTGTACACTAACAACATGTAGCTCTTCTTCCTAGGCCCTTCCTCTGAAATTGAAATTACTGGTGCACTGTCACATGAGGTCCATTATTATCGCCAAAGCCCACTCAAAGAAACCTTTCAAACTGCATATTCCTCTGCAAACAAGCATTGATTTATTTTTCCTTCATACATTTATCGAAGCAGTTTCTCACCGACCTCGTGTCTCGACAAAAGTGAATAAAAAAATATAATGTGCAAGAAAAAACTCTGTCTCTTCCGTTTATTTTTGTTGTCATAAAAATAAAAAAATAAAAATATATTCAAAAACTTCTGTCTCTTTTCCACCCATGCCAGATTTCCCGTTTTGTCAGAAAAGTAAATGCTAGAGTATGATAACAAGGTATAGGATAATGCATTTACTAAGCGAGTAAATGTAAAGTTGCCGGACATTCAAGAAGGAACCGACTTGTGAAAGACTGCTCCGACTCCATGGTTAGATAAAGGAATTTAAAAACATCTTGGGTGCTTACATACAGTATTTCTTTCGCAGGTATAGCAGACAAAGACATTGAACCAGGCAAACAGTTCATATTTACTGAAATATATTATTTCAATTAACATCTCTGAATGTTTAATGTGTGGTTGTTGAGGGTGCATTAGCTGATGTCTTTTGAGTCATATCACAGCTTCCTGCTTCTACGCAAACAAGTGCTGGGGCACCAATGGCAACCAGCTGACCGTGCCGTCAGGGTATATCGGTATCACCTGAGCACCTGCTGTGTAAAGTACAGCCTCTAACCCGCGTCCTAATAAACAAGTCACAAATTCGCAATGGTGAGCTGTGCCCTCTGAACAAGAAAGTGGGGGCTGATGACAGAGGAAGTGTGATGGCCAACACATTCAGAGCAAGCAGGGTGCAGCCTGGGAGACCAAGGAGCATGAAAGAGCGTGGAATCAAATTCCAACCACATCTGGAAAGAATTGCGTACACCAGTTACAGAGGTACGCTGGGTTCTTGCACCTTCCAAGCACACTCACTCCCATGCTGCCATGCCCAGCAGAGCCTTTCCACACTGTAGTATGTGACTTGAATGCCTTATAGGACTGCAAATAAGGTATGCAAACAGTGCCATCTAGTGGTCACTTAGCTGTCTGCATAGCTGGAAAGGAATCCGAGACGAGACAAGACTGATTGGGGTTTATGCTACTCACAAAGCTGTCTGTCAGCGACTGGTAGAGTTAAAACGGATCTGTGGATCAGAGCCTCAGTCAAGTGAACACAAGATGCTTTGAAATAGAGCCACCCGACTGCTCAGAAATGCACTTTTATTGAGTTTAATTGGTGCAACTTTACCATTTTGTGTTTTCTAAATTTTCCATGTTTCCACATTGTCAGAGCAATTCTGACTGAACAAATGTTCATTAGTTTTATTAAAATAAATGGTTATTACAACAAGAACAAACACTGCAGCATGTTGATAAGTAGGAAAGGCTGGGTCACATACGGCACCGCAATGCAACGACAAATAAACAAACCAACAATACATTTATGTACATATTCAGCCATACATTGTACAATATTTCCAGAATTTGTATATTTAACTGTAATATTTCGCAATAAATTACACGATCATTCCTTTCTTACTTTTACTGAAATATTTCCAAATACTGTACATATGATTCGTGATATCAATGCAGGGGAATTATTACACAAAAAATGTCAGTTTGAACTTCGTGAAGCATTATGGGATGACTACTGTAAATATACAACAGGATACCGCTTTGTCTGTTTCGAAATGTCTACACTTCTACTATTGTCTAATATTGTTAACAATGTAATGGCCCTATTTGACTTCAATTACAATATTTAAATCCCCATTAGTTCCATCTCTAAAATTGTGTAAATTCTACACCTATCGAACAAAATGTCTTGCCAGCTCGGACATTTTGTTTTTAAACACATCCTTTTTTTCTGTTGTGCAAATCAGCAAGTTATTAATATCTCAAGCAAAACAAATCCTTTGGTTTTGAGATTAAAAACTGCACATATAGATGGGGAGAAGAGAGGATGTATTAAACTTCTCTTTTCTTTCCCCCTGATAGAGTGTGCCACAAAATAAGTCAAACATCAGCTGCGAGTGAGCTCTGCTGCCCAATAATTTATTCTTGGCCGCATCACACACTGTACTGTAGCAAGTACTGAGATCTTTAAAATAACAGCCAGTAGTGGGACACGTGAGACACATCATGAGAAAGATATCTGGCGTGACGGGCTGCATCATAATGGCCTCTGTTGCCAAGGAGATATGACGGTGGAAAGTAGAAGGAAGGTCTGACTGGAGAAGCCGAGTTGTTGTAGGCGAATAACAAAACTCATGTGCTGCAATCTGGGGAGAATTTGTAAATTCTCGGGATCACATGAAGCCACAGTCGCTGCTGTCAATCAGTTTCTACCGTGGCAGCCAAAATAGAAGGTTAACTACTTATTTATTGACAGCCTCCTCCATCAATAAATAATGAGAATGGAGAAGAGTCGTGACTACAGTAGCACTGCACTCACCGAGGAACCAAGACAGAGGGCTTAAGAACAAACCCATCCCTTCAGCATGGCACTGACTTCATCAAAAACACTCAAACAAGAAGCAAGGTTCTGTTTCGGATTTATTGTTTCAGAGTTTGACTAGAAAAGCAAAACGGAGAAACAAGGGTATCTCTGCATTTTAGTAGAATAATCTCGAGGAAAGTCATAGCATGAGGGGAGACATACAGTACTTTATCCAAGGACACGTAGACTGCGTTTGACGAGATCCACCCAGATTAACACTTTAATTCTATTTAACATACTCAAGGTCACCTCACATGTTCTCTCTATCACAAAAGCTGCATGTGCATTACAGAAATACCCACACGTTTCTTAGCACCCAGCCGAGAGCAGCTCCTTCATGGGAATGTGACTCACATGACCTCAAACACACAAGCTATTCTCTCAGTTGCTTGCATTTTGAGCTCTGAACACACGCAGAAAATGTGATAAATTAATTTGGTTTGATCTGCTGTTCTGTAAAATGAGGGATTATTTGTGGCTGGTAATCCATTTGAGGAGTGGCTGCTCTGGCTTTAGCGCTGCTCACTGATAGACTGTCTGGACAAATACCCACTCTCCTCTTCTGGCCTGACCTCCCTCCAGCCATTAGCAGAGGCAGAGGCACCGGCAGGCACGAGGCGAGTCAAAGACTGAGCTGGACACGATGTATCATTCCCCTTGACAGCCACAGGGGGCGCACTGGTTCTGCGCACACTGCTTGGTAGGAAGAGCAGGCTCCGAGCCTTGTTTCTGCAGGCAGGCAGAGGGATAGTATTAACACTTGGAATAGTGACAGTATCTACCTCAGACAGATTAGTGGTAATATTAGGCAAAATGGCGTCTGCACGGTGTATTCACATTGCAGCAATTAAATGCATATCTATCTGTCTATTTTACATTTCTTAAATAAAGGAGAACATTCGTGATGCAAATCAAGGTCACAACCACGCCCTTTGAGGGAGACACCCAGATACATATTTTGCTGTCATTATGCCACTGGGTGTCAGTGTGGCGACGTACTTGTAAAAGTAGCTTCACTCTTTCACAGCGTTTCTTCTCCATCCCCTCTCTCCTCTATTTCCTCTGCCACTCACTCTTTTATCTCCCACCCCTTGCTTACCCGAGTCTGTCTTTGCGTGGACCGCACAGGTTGGTTGTCAGGGTGGTTGGGCGCCCATGGCCCGAGGCTCTGATTGGAGTAGAAGTCCATGGGGTAGACTTCCTTCCAGCCAACCTCCTGTAGAGCTACAGCTGCCTGAGAGATAGTGAGACAGATAATCACAAATAAGGTAAAAACAAAAAAAGAAGCTTGACAACCTAAAAGTGCAATACCAGCCCACTTGAATGGCCATACACAATTCTGAAGTCCCCCCTCCCCCCTCCTTGTTATCTAGGACTGTATTTGTAGTTTTTGGGCAAAGCAGCTGCAGGAAACCACACAGTAATGAGAAGTCGCCAAAGACAAGACAGGTGTCATAATATTAAGCTTGGATAAGAGGCAGAGTTGTCATGTTATCCCTATGCAGCTGCACTGCATGGCACAACAGCTGTTGGAGGAGAGCAGCAGCACAGGCATGACAGTGCAGTGACACAAGTGCAGACTGCTCCATATGGAAGACAAGTGCCTGTGAATATTGATTCTAAATGACTGAAGGAGCAGCCGAATGTCTGAACAGATTAATAAACAAGTGTGCTGAATGAAAGAACAAATCGTTTGATTGCTCATTTATTAAGTCTTCCAACTTCTCATACATCTTTCAGACTAGTTCGATGCCAAGACCTAACTTGAGCTTCATAAAATACGGGAGCATTTCAATGATGTATGGAAGTGTGATGTGAAAACAAGTCCTGTGACGCATTAGAGAATTCAGTTCAAAGAAAACAAGAACATGCTTGAAAGTGATGAAACCTCTATTCAAGTGGGATGTAATTCATCACTGATATTGTGTTGGTATGGTGTGTACAAACAGTGACACTACTAACGAAGGTAGGGTACCGGCTGTAACTTCAAATAGAAACACTTCCCGAAACATGCTAAACATATTTTTATACATCCATGTAAACAAGAAACAAAGGATAATTACAACGGCTGTGGAGATAGAGATATTATTTTACTTTCTCCAACCAAAAATTAAGCTAATATGTTATTCTTTCTATGGTTCCATATTTTACAAGTGTAACACAGGTGTCTACCAAACTTCGACCACTTCCCGCCAGAGAACTAAAGGCCTATTTCTAAACCCCTTTTCTTTCATCAACATTTTAGAAAGGGTTGTTGAAAAGCAACTTGTTCAAATACTGGAACACAGGGTGTTTGATATATATACATACAAACTGTACTCCTTGAGATCTAAAATTATATTTGAATTTGCGCTGCAGATGATGTAGATTGTAAAGTCTTGTTCGATTGGACCCCTTTTGATAATGTTGACCACCACATTGTAATCTACAGGCTAAATCTTGAGTATTTATGGGATGGCATTTGAGTAGTTCTCAGATAGGACTTCGTCGGGGTCTTTAGGTGAATTTGTGCTGGACATGGCTGCTTTTCCATTTGGTGTTCCCCAGGGATCGATCATGGGAACCATTCCATTTTCCATATACATGCTGGCACTAGGGCAGATAATCAGTTGTTGTTAGCAACATCTCCCCTTATTGTACGCTGATGACACCCATCTGTAATTTTCATTTAAACCTGATGAGCCTGATACCATTTTTGAAGTTTATCTGCAGACTCCTATCATGTTTCTTTTGACTAAAACACATAGGCAAAATAAGGTCTGTTGTGTCCAAATAAATACTAATGCTAATACATGTTCTTATCTCATCATGTGGACTACTATTTACCTGCCTTCACTTACAAAATGCTGCCGCATGGCTCCCAACACAATCCTGTTAACAGATGGTCAGATATTACACCTATTTCCACCTCTCTATAATTGGCTTCTTTAGTATTCAATTTAAAATGTTGGTGCTTACTTATATAGCCCTACATGGCCTAGCTCCACAGTACATCATGGACCCGGTGCACCCCCATGCCACGAGCTGAGCTCTTAGGTCCTCTATCCTCCAGCACATTTTAAGACTCAGGAAGAACTCTATGAACTCTACAAGCAACTTTGTGACAGGTGTCTGTGAAAGGTGCTATATGAATATAACTTGCTTGCTTGCTTACTCTGCTTCATTCTATGTCGAGTCATTTATATAAAAGGGTAAATGTAGCATATATCTTCTTTTGTATGCATGCGTCGTTGAGGTAGAACAAAAATAATTACAAAGTTCTTCCTTAATATCCAGCTATTCAAAAAACTATATGTTGCTCAAATTCCATAGTGTTTCCTCCTAATTAAACAATATGTATGCTGGGATACATCTTTCTTTCCTGTCCGCAAACATTCTTCTGCTAGAGTTTTCTGAATTTTCTTTTCCTCTGCCCCCATTCCACCCGGCTCTCTTTTCTTTAGCTTTTACCCTTTTATCCTCTCTCCCCTTTCACACCAACTGCCTCTCGTTGGAACTAGCTTCTTGCTAATCCCTGCTCCGACAGGAGAGCCAAGTGTGTCTTATTGACTATAAATATAACATGAGACGCACTGAAAATAAATGCTGCTGCCCCCCCCATCCCCCATCCCTCTCCTTGCTCACTCCACCCTCTCATCTCGTTCCTCCTCGTCTTCATAGTAAATGCCGTAGCACAGTGCACTGAGACATATAACACTCAGAGGTATGAGATGTGGGTGAATTAAGACTCATCACAACCACATATATAGACAGCGGCAAATTATTTAAATGTGCAGACATTGTTCCCAAATAGCTAGCGGGTAGAGCAAAGTGAGCTTGAACAGAAAAGGCTTCAGAAAACAGATTGCTGCTTTTCCTCATTACAGCGGGGTGAGTTCAGACTTCACATGAACCAGGATAGACCTCAGTCAGAAACAAAACAAAATGATCATCACGTTTTCTCCTTAGGTGAACGCTATCATTATTCTTAATGGCCTCATACTGAAATGTATGAGCAGCACAAGCGGTGCACACGGATGTGTAGTCGGAGGGAAACAGCGGCCATTTGAAATCACACTCCAATATCCAAGGCAGCAATTCCCCTCAGAGCCATTTCACCAGGTTTTAAATCAGTAATTTTGGAGGAAAATCATTGAATGAATTACTAGTTGACATCAAACGCTAACCAGTCAAGTCACATAATGGCACATAACTGCCAGCACATCACAGTGTCTACACCAGCTGCAGCGGCACACAAACAAATGCTTGTTTTGAATTGGATCTTTATGGGTTGCTGTCCAATCTCTCGCTCTCTCTTTAGAAAAACAAGACAGCTGCAGGAGGGGAGGGGGGGCTGTATGGTCCTGTGGCCAGAAGGGGGGGCTAGTCTTCTGCTGATGCTGTTTTCTGTGCACGTGTTTGAGTGCTGTTGAGTTTTATAGCAGGGATAGAGGGAGAGAAAGAAAGAGGGAGAGAAGTAGGCACGATTCCTCATCCCCAGCACAAGCAGGCCTTGATGAGTCCTATACAAATGCATAACTCTTCCCCATAACATTGCAGTAGTTCCTTTATCTCATGAGACTATAAAAAAGGTGCAGGTTTACCTCATATGGAGACAGCAAGGGCTTCGAGAAGGCTGTGCCCCAATCGATAGAAAGGCGCGGACAAGCGATCTGGACCCACCTGTAGGGAGGAGATGGAACAGATTTGTGCTCCAATGTACATCCGTGAGAGAGTGCAAATGTGTGTGTGCAAAACAGAAGCAGTCAGAGAGGGCGAGACCAAGATCCTACTCAACAGGCAGGGCACATCTTTGACTGCACGCTGCATGTGGATAAGTGATGCAATGGGTTGTGCAGGGAGCCTCCCTCCACCTGATCTACAACATTTGTTGGAGAGATCTGTCACGATTTGCAAAAGCTCTAAAGACAGCCACGCTACAGAGTCTGAAGGCATAGCCAGCCAGGGAAAGAGGGCGGCTGAAGAGAGAGGGAGGAAGTTGTGTGGCGGTGGTGCTGGGACGGCGGGGGCTAGAGGGAGGATTGGTTGCAGGAGGAATACAAACAATAAAACAGGGAAAGAAGTGATCGGAGGTGAAAATAGAGAAAATGCACGGAAAGAAAAGAGGGAGAGGTTAGGTGAGTGTGAATGGAAAAACGCTGCACCAGCCCGGTCTCCACGGAGGTAGCCTACATAGTTGGCAGACAGGGTAAGAGGGGGCTAGGGGGTGGGGGGTTGTATATGAGAGACGTGGGGAGAGCGGGGTGAGAAAAAGAGAGAGAAGGATACAGATATACAGCGATAGGAAGAAAGTGGAGGGAGGGGGATTGAGAAGGCACACGCACAAAGAGAAGAGAGAACAGAGGCAGAAGAGAGGAGGAAGATTGGCAGGGAGAAAAGTGTTTACTCTAGAAAATGCATGAGAGGGATGAGAAGGGCGTGGACGTAAACAGCTGGAGGGAAAAAATGAACAATGGAAAAATGAAGACGAGAGAAGCGTCCGGGGCTACGGTGGTTAGCTTTCACGGATCAATGCTATCCATTGCTCCATCTTCACTCAGGGACCGGACCCTCCCTTGTCCCTAATCCTAATGATGTATTGACGAATGTCAATTGAGTTGCAGTGCTTTTAGATATCCTGTAGATGATGTTAGAACTAGGTAAAGAAAATGTTTTGCCGTAATTACTTGAATATGTACGCTAATGCGTCAAAAATCCCCATCTGTCTAGTATTCATCTTCCGACTTTCACACAATTTCTGCAGAATTGATTGCACTGTTGATGCTTCTCCCCCCCTCCCCTCAGAAACTGTAAGCCAGCTGAGTCAGAGGTATTTGCACCAATCTCCTCAGACCTACAGTTTTCTGAGTGGAGATCGTGTGACGGTTCACTAGCCTGTTTACTGGTCTGTCTGTCTCCTGCACCCAACAGGTAACTGGAGGCGTGGAAAGCCCTACTTGGAAGCGCCTGGGCCCGATGCGCTCCGAGGATACAGCACATGTATCAAAACCACTTTAGCCCAAACACACAGGAAAAAAAATTATGAATAGTGTGTAATTATAACGGGGGAGTCTGACAGTTTCACTTTGTGTGTGCTCTTAAATGTGCGTCGATGTATATATGCACTTCTGCTGTAAGCATTTGTCTATAGTGTGTAGAATGAGCTGAAAAGAACACAGGAGAGGTTAAAAGAGGGAGAGTTATTAATAAAGCAAACCAAGACTCCTCTCCTAAATCCTTGGGGCTGGCGTTGAAAGAAAAGTAAGGTAGAAAGCATGAAAGAGAGCAGATAGCTGATTGGCACATAGACCCAGCAGGGACATTTCTAATATAAGCACTGAGACTGAGTGAATAGTGCAGTTCAGTAAAATGCATGCTGCCATGGCAGGTAGTGCCCACCAGAATTTGGCCCAAATTGTATTTTCCAGCCCTTCTTTGGCCTTTAATTTCAGCACAGTTGAAATTCCACATCATGGGGTGCAGTGGTACAAAGAGAGCTGGAGGAAAAAATATGTGGAGAGACAAAGCAAAAAGATGGGCTCTCGCAGTGGAGCCTTACAACTTTTTCCAAGACAAAGATTTACCGAAATGATGAAACCTCGTCTCTTCAGTCCCTGCAGGAACTGTTTACTTAAATAGAAAGAAGAACCCTTCGAGACATGCAAGGAGTTAGAAGAACAGGATGCAGGACTGGCGCAGATTACTCTGTGATATATAAAAGGTAAGGTTGCATGACATTTATCTCTGCTATGCAATGTGAGCTCCATGCCTGTCCGAGCTGCATTACCTGCTGTGGCCCATTACACCCTGATAGTGTTCGGGAGACCTCCACCTGCATGGCTTCGGTTCAATTACACAGTCTTGACCTGGCAAAAAGCACGTACGACCAACCTTTAAGCACTACCGGGCAATGTAGAAGGCTCAGCTTTAATCGCAAACCTGATTGAATGAGAAAACTTTCATTTCAGTGGAGTCAAAAAATACAATTCATACAGAAAGATAAAAGACTGCAATGCACAGGGTGGCATTTGAGTCTAGTTGAGATAAGTGTGTGGGTGTACAGATATCTGTACAATAGTTTAAAGCCTGCTTGGGGAAAGCCTAATTACACACTTAAGAGCATATGCTAATGTAGCCCCTCTGTTTGTATGAGTCTAATGACAGAGACAGCCTGGGGGTGGGCTCTGTGCAGGGTGCTTTGCCAGCTTGTGCTGAGCACTAATGTGTCCTCTACCACCCGACTGTCTAACTCTCATTCGCCATCTCTCTCCTCCTTTTCTTCCTTCAACACAGCTACACAGACCTGGTGGTTTGTAATATATATTGTATTGCCTAAGTATTTAGCTGTGATGGGGGGGAAATTAAACATTGACAAAGGCATTATTATGATAAATAAATGCAATGGTTTCCAACACAGCTGGACATTGAACTTCCCTACATTTTTTGCTGTCGACCAAAATGTGGTTGTTCAGATTCTTTTAATTTTAAATTAGATTCTGGTACATTTTAAGACAATTATTTGAAGCTTAATATCACTCTATACACGCTATAAATAAGGGCTGGGCATGTTAACGCAGCAATCCATTAACGCCGACAATAATTATATCATACCAAAGCTGCCAACTCTCACGGTTTTGCCGTGTGACACACGCATTTGATTGTTTTCACACGCACTCACACCACACAACCAATTTCTCACTGCAAAAAAAATTCTGATTTTGGGCAAAGTGGGGGGTCTGTCCCCGAGACGCGTTCGTTCCTTTTCAAACTCCCCGACGATAGGTGGCGCTAAGGAGCGCATCTGTAACCCTGTTCGCTGCATAGACATCCTATTTATCCCAAAGAGTCCCGAAGTTAGCAACAGAAGAAGATTTTCAAAGAGACACTCTGGAGAAGCAGAGACTAAGGTATGTTAACTCTCTTAAACTTAGAGACTACGGTATGCAGCAGGAGAGCACCTTGTTAACCTCTTGGTATACTGCATGCTCAAAACATCATACAATTGTTTATTAAGGCTGCTCACATAGCATTTATCTTTTTATTTACAGGCCAAAGAAAAGGACCCTCTTGAACAAGTAAGATGTATTCCAAAGCATTTAACATAAAGACAGGAAATGTGTGCAATAGAATTAGGCATGTTTTTGTAAATGAGAGTAGTTAATAAAAAACATTGTAATTCTTTAAGGTAGCAAAGATGTCTCGTAAAAGACCTTTGCCAGGCCGAGGACAAAAGCAAAATGTATTATATTATTTAAAGAACCAGCCACTGTCAGAACAGCTAGAACAATTTATAGAAACAACAGTGCAACAGACAGGACAGAGAGAGATATGGACAGATATGGACAGCTTCTGGGCTGGAATGGCAACAAGGAAACATAAGGTATACATTTTGTTTGGCAGGTGTGGCTTGACTACATCCGTTGCTTTAATTGATGCATGCATATATTGTGTCATACATGATGCAAACTATGCATGTTGTATCTGAAGTTTGTTACAGTACACTTACAGTATTAATGAAAACAAAATATGGTATGTTTTCCCATTTTGTTCTTGGTTCATTTTCAATAGGTGACAGGAGCCAAAGAATTTCAGAGGCTTGCTGCCGTCGCCAAGCTGGTCCTGGTGTTGCCCCATTCAAATGCAGATGCTGAGAGGGTGTTTTCAGTTGTGGGACTAAATAAAACAAAGACCAGAAATAGCCTGGCATTGGATGGCACCATGTCCTCCATCATGGCCATAAAGAAGGCCGACCTGGAGCCCTGCTTCAGATGGGAGCCCCCCTCAGCGGTCATCAAGGCCTCCAAGAAGGCCACAGGCCAGTACAACCTTGCCCACAAATCGTAAAATATTCTGATCTCTGATACCTCATTTTTTGTTATTTTATTTATGTGTTGAACCATTGTTTTGGTTAAAAAGGCTACTGTTTAAGCACTTTATTTGTTGCACTTTTTTGTTTCATAATGAAAAATATTTCTCCCTAACTAATCTTGTGTCATTTTTTGCTTTTTTGCTCTTAAGAATACAATTATTAACAAATAGGTTAGGTTTCAGTTAAGAATTAGTTGAATACCATTGTAATCAAAATGTGAATCAACCTATCTTGGTCAAATCTTAAACACAGGTCTATGAATTTGGCTATATTGTGGTACATAGACAGACAGTCATTGAGGCACAACAATAGTTTTCTGGTTGAATGTTCAGATTAAGTCTAAAAGGCCCTGCAAGTCATGAGCAGATGGACATGAATCAGAATAAGTTCAGGTATTGCACATCTTTAGCATACCACCCAAAAATCCACTAGAATGCATGAAATAACATCTACTTAAACCAACATTTCCTGGAGGCGGACCACCATGTCTTTGCTTCACAGAATGTAACCAATGTTGTCCATCTCCAGTAGGCCGCCCCTATCAACGACTATGGGCCCCACAAACCACCAGAATGCAGGGCACAACATGGGTACAACGCCAAATTAATTCAAATTTCCTGATAGTTGAGCCACCAACATGTGTAAATGTTGGTCACCCCCGACAAAATCTCATTCCAAGGTTTTTTGAAAAGTTGGCAGCTCTGGTTAACAGCATTTTTTTTGCATTGGGAGGGGCTTAATGCTGCACACATTAACTGAGAACATGGAGAAATGTACTTTTAAATGGACATTTTCATTTTAAATCTCTACCAGACGGCGTACTACGAGCATTAAGTACCACAAGCATGAAGTACGTCTTAAAGGCGTCACACAGCATTGATGCCAACGAGCTACCAAACAACCAGTGGAGCGAAACCTCGTCAGACTACTTTGGATGCGGCGTGCGGGAGAACTGTGGATAAACCAACGCAGGAACAATGAACACATGAACAAAGAACACATGAACAATGAACACGTGAACAATGAACACGTGAACAATGAACACGTGAACAATGAACACATGAACACGTGAACAATGAACACATGCCTCGGCCAAGTGGAGAGCAGCGGACTGCAGGCCGCTTCCTGTAGAGGAAGATGTCGGTCTGAGGAGCGTCCTGAGAATCACAACGAAAGACGGAGCGTACGAGCCTCAAGACGCACCGTCGATGTGTATGAAACGGAGCGGACTACAAAGATGGCGGCGTTACAACGGGCACCAACTGTTGCTCTCACTGGAGACGACTGGACATCGCTGGGTACCACAGTTATCTCTGAGTCACAGTTCATGATATTGATGAACTGGGAGCTGCATTCACGTGCTTTGACTGTCATGGCAACAGAAGACAGACATGCTTCAGAAACGTGGACGGAACATTGTAATCATGTTGCACAGCAGTGGTCCGTTTATAATAAAGTCAGAACACTTAGCGGTGACAGAAATATGATTGCAGGGCATTTGACAAAGTTCTGAACAATGCAGAAAAGGTTATGAGACACTTAAACTAACTGTTGGTAACTGTTCACCCTATATTTATCTTTCTTTGACTGAGATTCACTAAAAGGAAATCCACAGGCTGTAAAGGCTAAAAGGTCCCCTGCACAGTAAATTCCAGCTGTGGAGGGACCATAACTACTGAACAGAGACTGTAATGATGTTCTCTGATACAAGACAAATGTTTCTTCTGGTACCTGTTCAGAAAAAAAAAAGAAAACAGATTTAAATACTCTATGTTAATTTGCTGTTGCTGCGAGAGTGCCTGTTATATTGTTCTGATAACATTACTTTAAAATAAAAGCGTGTAATACACTATTTTTTAATTCATTATTGAATTTTGCACATAATGCGAATAATCGCTCTTAATCACAGAAAAATCATGCGATTAATCGATTAAATTTGTTCATCTTTGCCCAGCACTAATATATATATATATAATATTTATTTTTTTAAGAACGGTATGGACACTTGAGTAGTGTTAGTCACTATTCTTGAACGTTTTCGAACAAAACCCAGCCATAGTCTTTAAAAGTACAAAGAAAAAATGATTGTTGCCTTCTGATGAATATAGTTTCCTGTTTATTTGGTACACCTCACTAAAAACTGATGCAGTCTCCAACAACAGCACCACTGCAGTAAATGCTATGTTCATGAAGCTTATAATGTTCAGTGTTGGTTGAAACTGTTGAAGTGTTAGTTCAACTTCATGATCATTTTGGAGGCTGTGGTGTAATTACATTTTCATGAGTTACACTGAGATATCATATACATTATATATGATATATTAAAGGGTTATTAATAAAGGAAAATGAATTAGCTAGTTGTACTTTTTAAACTGGCCACTGACTATAAAATTATATAGTGTATTTCTCAGATGTTACACGATACAGATAAAATGGGCCTCATTTAGTATCTTAACACTTTAGTTTTCTTGACAATGCCATGAATGCCTTGTCAGACCTTGTTGAAAAGCTTTTGTCTGTAATAGTTTGTTTTGGTTGGGTGAATCGTGGCTGACTTACATCATTTCAGAGTTTAACTCATACGTCAGTCTAAAGAGGAGAGCCAAAAAACAAAGAAAAACATTACTTCTACCACAATCGCGTGCTTTCCAAACACAGCCCCCTCAACTACCTCTGCATCTCTCTCTTTGTCTCCAACTCACTCTCGATCTCACTCAGACCTTCTGTCCTCTCTCACCCACTCCTCCCTCACACATCACACTTCTCATTACTCCACAGTGAGAGGCCAGTCCGAGGGAGTGTGAGGAGTGTGTGTGAGTGTGTGTGTGTGTGTGTGTGTGTGTGTGTGTGTGTGTGTGTGCATGTGCGAGTGCGAGTGCGAGTGGAGATGTTTCACATCAACGTCTCACTAACCGCTTGTCCATCTTGGAAGTCAGATAAATTGGAGAAGCTGCACCTTGAAGCCTGAGCACTTGATATTTCTTTCAGGAAACTTAAAGAGTGAATTTCTTTGAAACCTGTAATAAGTGTTGTTGGGTTCATAACAGCGTTAAGTGACAGGGCTTTGATCAGAACCTGCCACTAATTATCATGCATTAATAACAAGATCAGCAAGTCCATCGATAATGTAATCATGTAGTCATAGTATGTGAGTAAATGAGTAAGTGTTGCTTATGTCTGATGGGTTTGTAGTTTCTATGGGTTGCAGGAATGTTGTTTTAATCATGGTAAGATTAAATTAAAAATAAAAACACATAAAAAGCAAGGGGCATTTTAGTTTTTACAAAAGTACATAGTGAAAAGTAAGCACTTTAATAGATTATTCATGAACAAAATCCCCCTTTCTGCCTTTGTCTAAATTGAAGAAATTGTGCATTATGCTCAACTATTAGTTGTTGCTACAAGGGCAAAACTATGGACTCTCACAAACACATGAATGCCAATTTAATTTATGAGGCAATAGACTCCAGACTTCTGTGTTTCTGCCACTTGTTATAGTGTTCACTTGGAAGTTAAGCTGAATCGCAAGTTGTGTGCAATGATGCTTACAGAATACATTAAAAAAGTTGTTGATTGAAACTTTTAGGTGAGTACTTGGTGTTGAACATAACAGTCCTGTCAGTATCCATGATGTGAAAGATAAACTAGCCATTATTTTAACAAAGGCACAGCAGTGATTAAGAATTTGCAATTGAAGAAAACAATGAGCCAAAGGAAGAAGTGTTTTAATGATGTGTGGAAGACAATGAAAGTAATCCAAACTGTAAGGTCATGGCAGGTGGTACCAAATGAGGCTCGTCAAGTCTTTGCATTAACAAAAATAACATGGCAACCTTTTCACTGTATAAGAAAAAATCTTAGCCTTCAATGGTTCATGCATTGCAGCGTCGCTCAAACGCTTTGGAGGTGTTGTCAAGGAGAACAGACTAAATCACTAGCTTCTGCAAGGCTAGGAGAATATGGGCCATTGATGATAATCCATCTGCCAAGGTCAAGCTGTTCTGATTCACTGAATAGGACGTGTCCTAACTGTGTGTGTGTGTGTTCGATTATGTATAGGTGCATCTTCATACTCACGCATCTACATCCTGCATCAAATCCAGCTTGCCTGGGAAAATCTCAGACAGTAGCACTCGAGTGAAGGATTTGCCCAATGACTGGAGCCTTGACTCCAGGTGCTAGGGGGAGAAAGAAGTAAAATAAAATGGACAAATGGAAAGGTTAGCAATCCACACGTCAAGCAGAATTCTTTCCAGTATTGTGAAACTTAACAGAATCAAATGAGAAGTTACAACTCCCAAAAACCCATGACTCCCTCCCACAAAGACAGTGCAATCTATATACGCAATCTAGGGTTGTCCAGAAGTTTCTGCTTTACTGTTAATAATCTCAGCAGGAAGACTATTTCATCCAGCTGTTTCTGAAGCCTCATATATCCATTGCAAGGTAGCAGACAGATTTGTGTCCTCAGCCTTGTCCTCCAGCTTCTCCTGCATTCTCACGCCAGGTGGGATGTGTAATCCGTGTAGCACCAATAATGTAATAATATCCTGAAATGTATTAACACCTGAAAATGTAATAGCATTTGCACTTGATGTGATCTAAAATATAATAAAACCCAATAATGTAGCCCAATTAGGCGAGTCATTTTTGTTAAAAACTGTTAATGTACTCATTTTGACAGATAATGTAATGTCAAAAAGTATGCTTTTTTTAAAATCTTAATTGTAAAGTGCACAAGGTTGCAACATTTATGATACAGTGTCATGATAGCTTATTGAAGACCTAACATTTGACATGGATATAAATGTAAACTCTAAGCTTTATGTAGAATTAGAAATATATGACTGATGGCAAGTAGTACATTGTTATGGGAAGATGAAACTAAAATCCCCATCAATGGGAAATTAACCCTCCCATTCGCATGCTGATGGGATTTTATGGAACCAGTTTCCACTTTCTCTCCTCTTCTCTCTCTCCTTATGGACATTACTAACTCTACTTCTTCCCCGGAGTCTTTGTGCCTTCTCGCCTGATAGGGTCCATTGGACCTGGCTGTGTCTGAAGCTGGTCCTGGGTGCTGGCTCCTGACTCCTTGCCCCTGCTTCCTGCATCCAGCCCCTGATCTGGGCCTGGCCTCCCTCCCAATGGCCCTGCCTCCTTATCTGTGCCTCCTGCCTCAAGGGCCTGGCCTCATTGGTCCGGCCTCTTTCACGATGCCTCCTGCCTGGTCGGCCCTGCTGATGCCCCCCCTTCTGTTTCATGGATTGTGGAGGTCTGGATCGTGGTCCATGCCTACTACTCATTATTAATAATTTCTGTCATATTCATGTGTTTATGTAACTCTGTTCATCTGTACTCATGACGTCTATTGCATCTGTCCATCCGGGGAGAGGGATCCTCCTCTGTTGCTCTCCTGAAGGGTTCTTCCCTTTTTTCGCTGTGAAAGGGTTTTTCCGATGTGAGATTTTGGGCTATACAAAATAAACTGAATTGAATCTTAAACTCAACACCATCAGTATTCCATTTCCCGCATGTTAAACAAAGGCAAACCAGTAGATTCAATATCCATGAAACAACCAATCCAGAATGTTAGTTTAATGAGATAGTTAGTGAGGGAAACTGTTTGGGCACTTGTATAGCCACAATCCCATTCTCTCAGTTTCCCCCTGGAGTTTAAAACTGCAGGTGAAGGGAGGTCAGAATTTCAGATCAGGCACTGCTCCAGACTCCCTCTTCACAATGCCCACATTACTACGAACACGCAGCAAATTCACCTGTCAAGATCATACTGCATTTCATGTTCACAAATGAACAAGACCCTGTGGTACTCCTTCACTTTGGACAGCAATTTAATTCCCAACCTAAAGAGAGGAATCCCGAGTGCCCAGCCTGGAGATTGGCTCCAGAATTGATGCCATGTGTACAGGTGAGCCAAACTACAGTATGTTTTCATAAGCATAAGCATTTTGCAATTCACCAGATTCCAACACCACCCTGGTGGATAGTGGGCCCACTTTACTTCCTCACATTGAGCTGGATCGGGCACCTTGGGTACAAGCTCAGACACCAGGACGTATATAGCATATCAAACAATTAAACTGTTTAGCCACTTCAAGGAATTCTTCACTTTGCTGTCTCTGCCTTGAAGTTTTGGGCTTTGCTACTTGGACTAAGGTGTTATTCAGGGATGCATAAGTCAGCCAAACCATGTGAAGAAACCCCATACATGTTCTTTTAGTAAGATAAAGGTATGAGAGTTGCTGATATCCACTGTCCTTGGGAGTATCATGAGACGTTTCTACCACTGTGCTCTTATCAGAGATAGTTCTGTCCCCTAATTTGAGAGGATATCCGACACTGTACTTCCTAATCTCGAAAGATCGTTATGGGAGAGCTGGTGGGTCTTTTTATACATCCTCTCCTGCCTACTCTTTTGGCTCTCTGGTTGACATTTCTACATCAATGTTAACTTCATCTTTCATGTCTGGATATATTCAAACAGGAGAAGTGCACCAATAAAAGCCAAACAAATATATACTGCAGGCCTAGATCTGGAGTGTTTTTGTTTTAACCGTTTACATCTAAAAGGTGCATGCATTCTACCAATTATATAAAGCCGGTATAGCTACTACACAAAGTCAACCACACAACAGTACATAAAACAAAGGAGAAAGAATAAAGAGAATGGGCAGTGGAGGGAAAGCAGCAGGAGAAGAAACAGTGGGTTAGTAGTGACCGAGGAGGGCTTCTTCGATCAATCAGTACTCCCAGTCATGGACAGACTTGTGGGCATGCTAATGCATAATCGCTCATACATGCAAAGACTTTGAGTTTCTCACTCGACACATTACTGGACCAGCAGTAGCGTACACACGTAAAGAATCTATGAATACATTTCATGGGATTATTACAATGAGATTATTATAACATGAGAAGCTATTTTAAATGACAGAATTGTTCATTTACTATAAATTACTATGTTGTGCTGGGAAGAAAGGCAATTGTCAATTCCACTGAGGAAAAGCCTGGATTTCATATGGTATATTTTAACCTTATAAATAATTATTTGTAATTATTGCTGAATAGTACAAGCCATTGCACAAGTGGCCTCAGGACATGTAGACTGTGAGGATGCAGACTCTCACCTCCATGACTTTGGGGCTGCCCTGCCGGCCCAGGGTTCCCATGATCAGGCCCCATCTGTGGGCAGACCGAGCCTTGTTAATAGCCTGGAGCCTCAAGGCACGCATGGCTTCGTGGTCATAGTACTCCCTGGAGAAGACCTTACTGTATGGGTCATATCTAAAAAGAACACAGGCAGGAAAAGGTAAAGACGCACCGATGTCAATGGAATGTACACACATAAAATGACCATATTATAAACAGTACCAACTATTGTTCAGCTATCTGTCTTGAAAACAGAAATGAAAAAAAAGATGAAAAAAATCCAATCATGAAAAGGTATCAAGTATGACAGGAGTTAGTGTATTTTAGAAAAAATGTAGGTATTGCTGAGCATCTAATCTCCTTTTCTCCGGTACAAGAGGATCACTTGAGATTAGAATCTTGTTTATGAGAGAGACCTGTGATCTGTGCAGCAGTGCATATGTGTATAATGACACAATTTCACTTTGCATACAAACACGACCTCATCAAAACAGAACTTCATCCTCCTCACAAAATGGGATTATGACACTGCAATAAGTAATATAATCGGAAATATTTGACAACAAATGGCGTCATTTTGTTCCACAATACCTGTAAGCAGGGATGTCTGGGTTTGCGATCATGATTGACTCCAGGTGAAATCTTCCATCTCCCAGATAACTATAGAAAAACACCATGCAATTCAATGTTAGAGGTAAAAAAAAAGAGGTAAAAAAAAAGAAGAAAAAAAAAGGAAAATAAACAACCCTCCAGACAATAAAATTCAATGTGAAACCATAATAAATACTGGCCTATTATTCTCCTACACCGGCTTTCTCCATTCCTCTATGCACAGCCTTTTTAACAGAAGACCAAAGTGTTACCAGGCCTGAGGCTGGGGTGGAGGGTCTTCCCATCTCTGCTGTCTGGGAACATGAACCCAACGATTGGGGCATGCTGTTTACAGAAAATGCAAGCCCTCGCAATTAACCCAGGGTCTGGTGCTGGGGATTCGCCAGAGCCCGAGTGGAGGCAGAGTTCATCAACCATAAGTACACGGAGGAATGTAGGTGCCTGAAAACACAAGCTCAGGCGGAACGGTCTCACATAAACTCCCTTCTCAGAGTCGGCTGAGAAGAATCCTACTGATAGTGTGAGGGGGGCTTAGATCGGTACCCCTGCTCATTAATGTACAGTCTCAGTGGGCCTATTGAGACTGGACATGCAATTCAATCCACTAATTGGTCAACTATTAGAGCAGCTTGAATCAGGCTGTGGTTGGTTTACCATGTAGGCTACCTGGAGACATGTCAAAACAATACTTTATTTTTAAGTGTGTGTGTGTGTGTGTGTGTGTGTGTGTGTCATCCAAGGCCTTTATACAATTATGTTCACAATACACCTGTTGCACCGTAGCCTTAGGTGGACCTCAGCTCCCTGAAGCTTCAAGAGGCTGGTGTGCTCAACTCTAGCTTAAACTACCACCCCCGCCCATTCATATTCTACTGTTCTTTGAAAAAGTGCTCTCGCTATAATGGTGATGCTACTTATGTGTCTTTGAATTATGCAACGCCATAGCTTCAGATTCACATCTTCATATTGTTATATTACGAGCAGGAGCTGGAGTGGAGGCGGCGGATATGAATGGTTAACTGATCGTAGCTCGTTTCATTGCAGCTTTTAAAAACAATTTTCTTCATTATAGAAATGAGACAGCTTGGGACATTTCTAAAGCTTCAAGATGGGCCTCAAAGACTAATACACCACTGCTCATTTTCCATAAAGCTCAAGTAGCTCAAAGCTTATGCAATTACAACAATAGAAAGTTGGAGCACTGACTCATAGCTAATTAATGTAAGATAACACAATGTTAAATATGAATTTACTGTGAAAAATCATGCACCGTTTAAAAGCGTTTGCTCTGTGCTGCAATTGTGTCAATACCTCAACAGTGATTCATTGAGGTAGAAAGAAGCTTGTTAATAGAGGGGAACTATGAATTAAGCTTTGGAATGCTTTTACAGCTGAATAGAACAATAACGTATATTTATGTTTATTATTAAAATTGTACATAGTGGTTGGATTAGGGAAGGAGGTAGATACAGCCCACTTCAGGAGGGTTGAAATCCTGACTACGTCTGCAATTTGTACATGTGTACTGAATGTCTGTGAAGATTCTGAGTGTGTGTGAGAGAGAGCAAGTGAGCATGCAGTTTAATCGATTCTTTCTCCCATCACACCACTACACCCCCCGACTCACACATCAAAGACAACGCACATTGGATTAGTAGGTGAAGCACACCCTAACCCTTCCACTTCCAGGTCTTTCACAAGTACAAATTACACTAAGAAAGACACACACACCACCTTTGCCTGGCTTATGCATATAGCAAAGCTTGTCCTTGTGTAGCCATTTTAATCTCATGCACTGAGAGGTTTGAATCACATGGACTAACACTAGATGTGTGCAGATCAGACATACCAGGTGATGCACTTGAGACACCCGTGGTATTACTTCAACTCACTGTGCACCACAGAGCATCAATGGATTCTCTCTCCTCGACTGCAGAGCTGCACGAGATGCATAGTCACAAAGTGGCTGCGGAGGCGTTGCTGTTGTTACTTTGCCAGAGCAGTCTCTTCCCTAAGCTTCACTTTGACAAGTCGTGCATGCGCACAGCATTCATTTTGATGTAAAAACGCAGATGAGCTAGTCTGTTATTACCCATCATACCTTTCCCCTTTAGAGGAAATAAGACGTTATAAAACAGGAAATTGCACAAGCTGAAACAAATGTCCAGACGAATGGCTGTTTATCAATTCTCAGCATTAACGAGCCACAGTAGGTGTCATACTCCGTGGTAACATTTCTTAAAACATAGACGTGGATGTGTGCCGTTTGTTTGAAACAGCCAAAGGTTTCTGGGTCTGTCTGGCTTTACACCATTGGATGCTTTGCCCGGCATGAATTTATTTTTAGTCTTGCTGTTAGAGATCAGCATCTGGCCGGATATAATAGAAGCCTGATTGGAAGCGCACAGACACAGCTATATGTCACTGCTGGCTATGTCGGGTGTGAATGGTCATACTGATCATTCCAAATGTCACATGGGTGGGCAGGGGTAAATATAGCACCTGGTGGGCTCTGGATGAGTCAAGGCTGAATGTCTTTGGTAATCCGAATATCTCTCTGCTGACTAACAGGAAGAAATAATAGAATATGTGCTGAAATTGTGAAGTGGGAGACAGGAGGATGGAGGCGTCTTACATTATGGCATTTACATTGCGATCCAAGCGAGGTGAGGTACAGCCCAAAATTTCTCCTGG
Organism: Cyclopterus lumpus; assembly: GCF_009769545.1. Taxonomy (NCBI): domain Eukaryota; kingdom Metazoa; phylum Chordata; class Actinopteri; order Perciformes; family Cyclopteridae; genus Cyclopterus; species Cyclopterus lumpus. The sequence goes on from NC_046978.1 coordinate 7,752,152, forward strand.
TGAAAGTGGTCGGCACTGTGGTACCAGCACATCATACTCTGGCTTGAGGGCTGCACTCACAGCCTGCAGCATAGAGGAGGGAAGAAGAAAAGACAGATAGAAATGTACATGTTTTTGGGTGCTCACATTTGACCCTTTCTCTTGTTTTAGAGTAGCACAAGGTTTGGAATGCTTCCCCAAACAAGAGAGCTTTGAGATAGTCTTTAAGTAACCCTTGAAACCATGAACTAAAATGGACACATTTGTTTTTCTTTTTGTCCTCATCTTATGATGACACAATAAAAAAAAAAAGTGTGAGCCATCAAACGCAAGAACATTACAAATGCAGAAAATATGTGCACAAATACAGACACTCAGTGCCATGATGCATTTGCTTAATGGGGAATTAGAAATGTTGTTTCATCTAAACCAAACATACAGTATAACCTATGTGTAATACGATTGTACTGTAATTTTGTATATTTGCTTTGATATCTACACACACACAAATGTACTGTACATATATACACAGACGTATATATATATATATATATATATATATATATATATATATATATATATATATATATATATATATATATACACACACACACACACACAGATATACAAATGTACACACACACACACACACACACGTATATTTGTAAAGGCAGAGCATGGTGTAAAAATAGTGAAGGCCCAAAGTGGTGATTGTTCAACATGATAAACGACAACAACAGAATGCATTATAGAACAGATTCTGAAAATAAATAAATAACACATTACTTAATACTATAGCTGCTGCCGCTGCCACTGCTTATGTAAACGGATCACGACGCTGCACCGAGAGGCCTTCCGAGTTCATTCCACCTTTCAAATCCAAAATAACTGCTGCCGGATTTCTCAAACCCACACTTGAGCTGAGCTTAAGTGCGGAGTACGAGCTTGTTATAAAAGAAAAGCCAGGAACCAGATCAAGTATACTGTACAAGTACACAGAAGAATGTATATATGTGTGTGTTCCTATACTGCACACACAAAAAAGGATAGATGTAAAACAGAAAATACACACGTGGCTATGACCATTCAGGTCAAACCCCAGAACCACACCCTGACTGAAACATGGACTCATCCATACAGACAATCAGACAGACCCAGTGCTTGATCACCTGCAGTGCTGCCACAAACTGAATAGTGCTGACGAGTGCCAGAGATTGTGCAGGAGGGAAGTTGAACTTGACCGTGTCCAGGAAGTGTGCGTTGTCCATCTGGATATCCACAAACACATACAGCATCTTAATACCTGCCGTGGAGTCTATGGGGACTGCAGGGAGACAAAAACAAAAGAAACACGGATGAATAATTCACTCTGTGATGCTGGCTCAAATATATAGCACATGCTCAGCAATAGTGCTGTATGCGAACACATCACATGCTCACATATACATCTCAGCGGATGGCCCTGTGACATAAGTGAAGCTCATTCACCGTGAATCTCCAGCACATGCAGGAACTGATGCAAAAACCTCATTTATTTAAGGAAGGAGAGGGACACATGCGCTTACTATTTCCGGCATTCAATTTCACAGGCCATTTTATACGCACCCGGGCCTAGGAGAGTTAGCTGGAACACGTGCCGAGTAAGATGCTGAAAAAGTTGGCGAGAGTCCAAGAAAATAGGGGCAAGGGAGAATTATCGTTGTCGCTGATCAGCGTAAGTATTCTTCCTCTTGTGTTAAATTTAATTTGGAGATCAGGTGTGAAGGGACTTTTTTGTTGTTGTTAAGATTAAGAAAATGGCCCATTATGATGAGGATGTTTTATGAGCGAGTGCAGCTTGATGTCAAGATTAAAGCAACATTGATGTCAATTAACTGGAAAGAGAAGTGATGAATTGGCTCACATCTCAGCAGAGGAGGGAGGGAAGAAGATGGATAAGGATTTTTTAATTTTTTAAAGGGAAGGGGAGGTGGGAGGTTGGCTTTGCTGCAGCCTGCAGGCCACATGTTGAGTGAGAAACCAATGAGTTAAATATATCATCAGACTAAAAAGGACCAAAGGAGTTGAGGAAAAATCCAGCCTGCTTGTTTATAGGCACTCCCAAAACGTAAAAGGGCAAAGAAAAGTGACATCGATCTGTGTTCACATTAGCATGGTAGCCTGAGAGCACTTGCACACTGCAATTAGAGTCAGTCAATGAGATAGACAGGACTCACTTGCCCCGTCGGTGGTTTTATATATCCATGTGTTATAGCAATAAGGTCACTCAGTACAGCTGCTTATTAGCGGCCAATCGTAAACAAAAACACAGGCACATTCATGACAAGTGAGACTGAGAAAAGGTTGAACATCAGGGTATACTGGCTTATTTACAAATCAATATGTACTAACAGGTTCCATTCTATATTGTGCTTCGGTGGAACTTCATGAATAATGCAGCAATCACTTGGTGTCTGAACTGATCTATATCAAATTTGTGGCAGTACGACAGAAGACTTATCAGAATTCAACTTCTACGTCTCTCTAATGCAAACGTTTGCTCTCAGCCTTTGTAAAGCACTAAGGGCCGTTGTAGCGGAGCTGTTCTGTGGTGAAAACAAGACTTTCGGCCCCATAATTATGTGTAATAGGCTAACTGTTTACTGGCCTTTTATGTCACCCTATGGCAACTTTATGGACTCATGCTGGACCACGTCAATAACACTAGCTCAAACTAAAGCTGGTGCCAAGTTTTGCTTTGCAAAGCTCCTCCAAAATGAGTCCATCCACCAAACTATTGAAAGCCTGCCTGTGATGTGGAAGAGGGTCCAGTAATACTAACAGCTATGGCAGCAGGCCTGACATCTCAGCACGGCTTCTGTGGCTCGCCAGTTCTTTTTCTCTTTTCTCAACTAACTCCGACTCCCTTCTTGTCGTGTTTTATTTTTATTCAGACTAGTCACACACAAAAATGTTGTTAAAACATCAAGGAGGTTTAATAAAAAATAAAATATCAACAAATATTATTATAACTTCCAAACATACAAAAACATGATTTTATTATGTTGCCCATATTGCCCTGCACTAGATGGGTGTGCTTTATGACGACAAAAGATGAGATGGCACCAATATTCGCAAAAGCAGATACCGCAGAGGAAATGAAAGGGATGCAGGGGAGAAAGGTTCTCGATGAGTCAGTGAGAACACAGTGTCTTTAATCTCACACAGGTAGCTGGCATCATGGGGCACAGTGCATATGATGTCCTCATGATTGAGTGATGAAGGTCAGGAACACAAACAGTGGCTCACGGAAACACAAGGATTCTTTGAGAATCTGTAGGTCATCTCATTTCTTTGAAAATCTCTTCCATCAATTAACATCTGGTCGAACTTTACAACCCGCAATAAATTGATCTTCGGGGCCTTAACCTTTGCTTTCCTCAGAGTACACATACCATCTCTTTTATAAACATGCACACATGCAATCAGAGAAAGAGAGCTTTTCTGTGTATTAAAATTGGTCATTTCTGGTATTTGGGAGAGGTTGTTCTGGCCAGGATAGATATCAAAACTATTGATTTAGCATTTCCTCGCATGTTCTGCAAGAGACAGACGGGGGCGAGGTTGAAGGTCCTCAAGAACTGCTTGAGGTTTTCAAAAGGACAGCACTAACGCATGTTCTCTATTGATCTGATGGGTAAATGTGATGTTCAGGATCCAAAGGTCCGATATGCCTTCGATACTAGAGCTGGCCGGGCTCCACTAACTAGTTACATTTTAACACCGTCTGTCGGCCCGTCTGAAGTCCCGGACTTCTTTCTTGTGCATCCTACGCTCAGGAGGTGGAAGTCCTTGATACTCGCCCACTTCACGTTCCTTTGTGTGGTACAATCATGCATGCAGAGCGACGGAGAGACACAGGCAAACGGACAGGTGATGGTACTCACTGAGACAACTGTGGCCATAGTGCACCATGAAATCAGCTCCGAGGGCTCGAGCGGTGAAGTCGTCTACGCAGCAGGCCCCGTACGTCACGTCCCCCATCACAATGGTATCTGCCTCTGTGAACCTAGGATGTAATAATAATAATAATAATAATAACCCATTTAATTTATATAGCGCTTTTTAAGACACTTTACATGTTATATTATACACCGTAGACACAGCTACGGGGAGCAATGCAGGGTTAAGTGTCTTGCTCAAGGACACATCGACTAGGACGGGGATTGAACTGCCAACCCCCTGATTGAAAGACGGACATGCTAACCACTGACCCACAGTCACCCTATGCACACGCACACACACACACACACACACGTTTGGCACATAGCGATCAATAGAGAGCATGCCAAGCACGATGTGATTATGAGAGCGCTGAATAGGATCGATCCCTATCTACCGACTACAAATAGAGTGCATTATCTAGTATCTGAAAGCATTGTCAGTCAATGACTGACTCACAGATTAAAAGCATGACACACTCCCTGTGACCGGCAGCCAAAGGCCTGAGTGCGTCACAAGTTGTCCGGTAGTTTAAGACCTGCCAGACAAGGGTTACTATGTCATCAGTCAGCCTGGTCAAAGAAAAGAGGCTACACAAAAAGAAGAAGCGGACGTAGAGGGGGTGAGGACTGCTACACATAAGCAGATCAGACTTTGTAGGGGACTGGGAGTTTCTATCTGTGGCCCGGATTTACAGCACATCTGTCTGGGAAGAGGAGAAACAATCTCAGCAAAAGTTAATGCTTGCAGCATTCTAATACACTATTTAGACAAGATGCCTGATGCCACAACTGGAATGTGAGAGTGGCGCACTGATCGTGTGGCGCTAATGTTCCACTTTGCGCCTGTAATAGAGAGAAACAAATTCATGGCATTCTTAAAGAAAATTACACAGGCATCGGTGGACCCAGACCTGTTAGAATGAATTGCTGTTCACGTTGCTGATCACTTTCTTTTATTGCCCTTTATGGCCGAATAAAATGCTAAGTAAACTCGTACAGGCGAAATGAATAAAGGCTGAAAAGTAGCAGGGAGGAAGAGCAAATGAACAGAACCTTCATGCATTGTTGGGGAGGAAAGATGGGTAGATGAGGGGGTGGTTGTCAATGGTGGTTGTTGCCAGGTATTTGTGGCTGTATTCTGACAGATTTAGGCTAGACATAAGGGGGCGAATAGAGATGAGACAGAGGGCTTGGAGACAAAGAGGAAAGTGATAAACAGACTTGGCAGAACAGCATCAGTAGCAACCAACAGACTCTTAGTAATGCATCTCCTGCTTCCCAATCTTTCAACCCACATCCACTCTCTCCGTTTATTTCTCACTTTGCGCCATGCATGGGGCTTCAGACAAAGTTTTCTATTTAGCCGTTTCCTCCATATTTTCTCTGATGTAATCTCAGAGTTGCACTCTCTCCGGGCTCCTCAGCACCGTCCCCCTAGCTTTCCATGTTGTTTCTCTTTCTCTCTATTTCGCTGTTCCGTCTCCTCTAATGGTTGCTCTCAAGTGAAGGGCAGTGCCGCCCAGCTGAGCATGGGCAAACATAGACTCATATGGTAAATAAATATTTGCCTTGGAAGATTTTAATCAATTACCCTTTCTCTTGTCAAGGTTTTGCCTCTTCGCACTGCGTACACATGTGTTTGCAGTCGCCAGCAGGAAGGTAATTATGTAGTTTGAGGTCTGTAGACTTGTGCACTAGTTTCCTTCTTCACTGTTCTTTCATCACAGTCCACTGACTTGTTTGAGTTGCATAAATGTGCATGAACCTTTCAGCTGAAAATACACAGCCTGCCCAACAGAAACATAGAAAACTATTCACCTGCAATTCACTGCAGAATTGTCTACAATGCAAAACACAGCACCACATATCATATCCAGTCATCCATCTATCTGCCAGAAATACCATCATCATATCATTTTCATTGGAAATACATTTAGTAATTTCCAGAGTGAGGATGCTAAAGTTTCATGGTAATAAATGCGAAGAATCCAATAAAGAGGCCCATGAGAGACAAGTGATTCTACTGGGACATGGGCCGAGTAATTACTGGGCAACTTAAAGTCCCATATCTCACTGGGAGAGGGAAAGAGGGAAAGAATGTCAGAGCGAGAACGACAGAATGAAAAGTATATCGATGTTAATCAACTCCTATTTCCAACACATGCTCTCTCATAAAAGACATACTGTATGACTGGTGGGTACATATAGAGCACAACTGCCCTCATTTCCATGTATTCCTCTCTCTATCTCCTCATCACCTTTCCTGCATGCAATTGTTTCTAGTGTTAGGCACTTTCCTGTTTCCTTCTGTATATCAGCACTGGTTTTGCCTCATCTCAGGGTGCTCAGTTCAGCCATTCCAACTGAAATGTCATTAAGATCTAATTAAGATGTCAGAGACGCGTGTGAACTCCATAACAACCCTTGTTAATTATCTCTTTAGCATACAGCTCAATATGCGTGAGAAATAGCCAACTGATCTGAATCTTTGTTATAAAAAACACTGCACTAGTGTGTGCCGCAAACACAAGTCTGAGCAAAGTGCAATATACATACATATGCCAGCATGAGTGCAAACGCGAACACACACTAACGCAGACTATGAATTACATGCCAATTGATTCTATCATTGTATAAATAGCGTCTCATTCAGCTCCACCATTTAGGATTTTATAAGGATCCATATTAGCTGACACTTGCAGACAAAACAACCACGTTAGACTAAAATCTGAGAAATAAATATATACACATACACACACACAAACATATATGCATATACAGACATATATGCATACATACACATACATACATGCATATAGGCATTCATACATTTGTATATACATACAGTTCATAGTAAAAAAATAACACAAAAGAAACTGCTCTACGATAGTCTGTGATTATAATGTCTATTACTCCCATTATCATGCAGCTCTTTATTGAGGGTTGCAGGGATTTAATTTACCATGGGTGCATGCATGCATGTTGTTATATCATAGTGGATCAAATATAGAAGAAGAAACAAAAGAAACAAAGTAAAGGCCCAAGACAACTTCCTTGTTGTCCTAGCGAGGGAAAATGCACACAAACGTATATTAATATTTTTTCTGCTGCTGTCATCTGGACACTTTTCTGACAGCTCCGAGATGTTTAGCAGCAGACAAAGAGAATGAAAAACGTCTGTCTCAGAATATTCCCATTGGCACTCACAAAGCCATTATGTTGCCAATGACAATTATCTGTTGATGAAAGGTATTGGACTGAATTAAACCAAAGGGATGCCACTATGTGTTTGAATAACAGTTGATTAAACGTTTGCGGTGTTTTGAGGTGTGGGAAGTTGCAGGTCATTTTCAGCATTAGTCTTGGGCCCATCGGCTTGAGAAAGCATTACAGTTCAAAAAGGCTCTTACAAGGACATCTTAATATTCAAAAGCTTCAGAGAATTACAGCATTCTATTAAAATTAAAATACTGTATTCATCTTGGGCTGACTGAACAATACGGACAGATGATGTATTCTACTGCATTTACATTTTTCTTCTGCATACACATTTTCAGTTGAAAATGAGTATTACTGTGCATGTGGTGGTGGTAAGACAGTTCTGCACAGCAGATGTGTTTGTTGTTTATTTATTCTATTTTAGGCAACAATGCTTCACTCTGATATGTTCACAGAAATTCATAACTGGAAGGCGTCATACACAATATCAGACATCAACTTGAACAGTTGCGTTTCAGATATTTCTGGGGTCACACAGACTGAGCTGTGTCAAAGTCCGATGCTTTACTCAGATGCAGGGCCCCTAAGGACGTACAAAATCAAATGTCATTCATATCCATGTGCAACACAATTTAATGTTGTAAAATATCTAGATTTGATACTTGAATAGTTAAGTTTTGAGGCAGTAGCCATGCATATGACATATTTACACTGAATAGCTGGAGCTTATTGGACTATAACTGGCTGAAGGAAAACGTTTTTATATCTGGATTGTCCTCTAAATAATTGTCATGGCTTCAGCTAATTTGATTGCATTGTTAATCAGTCAATCTACCCACTTGGCAATATTGTATCTACAATACTTCACCCTTGATTTAGATTATAAGTACTACAATGACCATTAAATTGAGGCTAAGGTCCTCACATGCTACTACTCCATCTCCACTGTACCAGAAAGTCAGAATGAAGAATGAAAGGAAAATGGTACTGCTTGTCTTGCCTACACTCGTGTTCTCCTATTGGTCTGCTAATGTAAAGGAAGCAGGAAGGAAACAAATACATATTATGACTCTGTGATGCTTAAAGCAAGCTTACAGAAACTTCAAGTAGCTTATAATGATGTCATGAGAATATTACTGAAGACACCGAGATTTCACCGAGTGGTGCCAGTGAAATGTGTGTGGCTGCAGGAGTTAATACTTTCCAAGCTGTTTTAAGAAATATAATGTATGAATTTATCTGCCAGGTCATTGACTCCGAAAAATGTAATAATCATAGTTTTATCAAACATAAAGTTTAGTTCTACGCGCCAGTCTCAGCTGTGGAGACACTAGTACAGCTGTCTATTTATAAAGGCATTGGTAGGTCTACTTGTGATTTTGTATGTATTTTATTCTATTTAATGTTTTGTACTATCTGGATCTTGAGTCTGAAATAAAAATGTTGATACTAATGGCGAGCAATCAAGGCAAGAACAACAAGCTCTCATAAGCTGCATTAGTGCTGCGTGTCATGCATTTAAAAGCAGTTGCTTTGGTGAGTGTGTGGATGGCCAACAAGTCTGGCAGGAAAAAAAAAACTGGTCACAATGAAACTTTTCACAGTCCTCTGTCATCGTCCGGTTGGCTCATCCAATTACTACATGCATGCTTCCTTATTTCCCAACTGACGTGATTTAATTTGTTCAGCAGTAATTTTGCAACATGGGTAAGAAAACAATTACAGCGTTCCAAAGCTTTCCAGGTTTTTGAGTGTTGCATCACTTGGGCTCAACGCTAAAAGTCAAAGTACCTTTATGGTACTTTTCATGGTACCTAATGAGCATTTGCCATCAAACTGAGTCATTAAAATGATGTTAAGTTATGGCAGGGAACACCTGCAAACCAACCACATGTTGCTCTGGCATCAGCTTGGCAGTTAGCAATGTCATTTCACAAAAGAGTGTCCTGGTTTTAATCTTTGGCCAAAGCTCGCTCTATATTAAGTCTGCATGTTCCTACCGGTGGGTTTCCTCCAGGGGCTCACATGCAAATGGATTGTGACTCTAAATTGCCAAGCAGGATTGTGAATATGTTGACCCTGATGGATTGAAAATCTATCAAGCCTGCCTCACACTGAGTGCATGCTGGGATGGAGTCCAGACTATGTTAGCATCCTCTATACTGTGCACTTAAAATACGGAGTGCTACCATATTTGTCTTTAAATGTCAGGACTTTCATAATGTATCGATAAACAGTGAATTTAAACTTTGTATAAAATTAATTTCAATAAATAAGAATGAGAGAATATCCTGAAGAATACAGCAGTAGCAATCAGAATCTCTCACATTATAGCTGATCGGCAGTTATTAAAAGGCTAGTTTACTTTGGCCAGAGCACTATTAATACCAAAATAAACCAGCACATAGTGCGACCTCAGACAACTCCCCTTGGTGCGTTAGGGATCAGTCAGTGAGCATCTCAGCTCACTTTGTGCTTTCTCTCTTTGCCACAGCATAGTAGAAAGACATGATCTCTGCAAATAAAGACATCCGGATGTCCCAAACTTGCATGGGGATAGTTAAGATTATCCTTTGAGCTGCTCGTGCCCTTATTTGGGATATAATGAACAGTGTCAGAAGTTTCCAAAAGATCTAACCAGCTGCTCCGATCCAGTTGGCTGTTCTTCAAAGAATTTCTATCCGCTCTGCTTTTGCTCATAAATCAAAAATAAAACAGAGGTCTTGATAAAATGCCTTTTAACTTTGTTTTTGGTGAATAGTGCATAGATTATCAAAGTTCTTTTTTGTGAACTTCATAAACATATGAGAGCCTGAACTGAATCCCTCTTAAATGGTTCGAGGACAAACTACTGTTTGCTCTGATTAGTCATTGCAATAATTTTTAGTTAGATAAGTGATCACCAAGTCATAGACCTGATTCAACCAGCAGCTTATGTTATGTATTACAAGTATATTATACGTTTGCTTAAACTTGACTTGTATTATGTACTATAAATAATCAAGAGCAACAGAATATGACACAAAGACTTCACAAGAGGAGTTTTTACAAATTCAAAATATGCTGATTTATGTGACAACACAAATGCATGAATCTGCATGAATGACCAAAACACGATGGAGTGTAACGTTATGTTTCAACTAGCCACCCAATTTGGCCCTGTGCACCCATTTAAAACCCAACCTCTTGCATCCTGGTACATGTGGGTTTTTGTTGGTGTGAATGCCGGTTAAGGAAGGTTGCAGTACCCTCCACAGTAGGTTGTCTGTCCATATTTGACTGTGCTGATAACATGTCTAATAACAGCCGAGATAGCGGACTGGTCACTTAGGGAAAAAAGTGACAAGTAGGTCAGCAAGGTGGGTACAGGTGCAGCACTGCTCAGTTTCCACTGATACACTGGCAGACAACTCAAATGAGCATATGTGGCATGTTTGCAGACCATGTGTACACACGCACGCGCACGAGCATGCGCACACGCACACACACACGCACACGCACACACCTTTCCCTGAACACAAAATACAAGTGTGAATTATTTCCTACATCTGGCAAAGGCTCATCTTTTATTCCATTACATTTCAGACATCAGCCCCATCAGTGTGTCGGTGAGTGGGCTTTGGCACGGGGCACGGCAGATTGGCCCAGGAAAAGAGGCTTCTCCCAGAGGTTGCCGGGTAGTTCTGCATACACGAGCCATCATTATTTCCCTTCTTAAATGAGTTCAGTTTAGGCAAATTAGGTGGGGGGGGAAAGATTACATTTAAAAGAAAGGAGGAAAATGAAAGCCCTGTGGAAGAGATAATGTTGAGTGAGAGATGATATAGAGGGAAAACAAGAGATGTGATTTGATAAACGGAACAAGAGAAATATTGAAAAGGATGGCGACAGACAGAGGAAGAGAGTGAGGGCTTATAATGACTAGTAGGAGGGCAAACTACGTAAAACAGATGAGCTGTTTGCTGCTGCGGTTGTAATATTAGAAAATCTGATATTGATAATCTGCTTTCTGCGCACATAGAAAATACCCTGACAAAGTGCTCCCCTCCAAAAATAAATTTGGCAAGAGGCACTAGACAGAAGGATTAAATGATCTCGACTCCTCCCGTTATGTATGTCTTTTTTTCTATGTCTCTCCCTACATATTCCCCTATATGTCATATTGACAAGTTGTGTATTCAACAGAGAACATTTGGAGTCAAATGCCCCTGTAAAATATGTCTAACTGCAGTTATTGAACATAGACCAGGAATGAGAGACGTGAGGCAGCGAGTGTGGGTTGATGCTTACACAGATGTTTTCAGTAATACCATTAGATAATCCTTTAACACCCTGAAAAACAAGATCATTACTGCTATTTCATGAGTGTATCTAATCTATTTGTCATGGCATGTATTCAAAAGCCTGAGCCATGGGTCATTAGAGAAAGGCCTACAGCTTTATCAAGATTGAGTCCCAAACTGTACAGGAAAGCAGAGCATGCTTAAAAGAGACGGAAACAAAACGACCATGCAGCAACAGTTATTACAAGTGCGACTGTTGTTTTGCAAATATTGCTCTAGGAGGTGAAAAAAGAGTGGTTATCAGATCTGGGTGGGTATCAAGACAGGGAACAGGATAAGGGACTTGAGAGGACAGATAATGGTAGTATGAAGTGTTATTGTATTGTATTTACAAGAATAGAACAGTAAAGCTTCCTTGAAGCTGCTCTTGTTGGCTGAAACTTTATTTGCCTCTTTTCCAGCCTGAAGTAAACTAATCATACCGTAAGCATACATGCGTTCACGGAAAGCCAACATGTGAATAAGTTTAAAGCGTCTTCAAAAAAACGTGTTTGTATGTACGATCTACTACTAAATATGTACTATCATGAGCCCAAATCAATATTATTGTTCTGAAAAATAAGTACTAATGTTATAAAGCGGCTATAAATCAATACCTTTATAACAAAAGATCAAGTTGTTAGGGAAAATAGGTTGTTCTTAGTGAACTCAAATCTGGATTCCCTCGTCGCCTTTGGGTAAAGAAAGAAATCGTTCTCCGTTCTCGAGGTGAATTACTTATATTCATCAGGTGGACAGAAACATGGCTCCAAATGAATGCTAATATTGCGCTGCATCTGCTGGATGTGCAAACTGTATGCTGACAAGTAGGGTTGGGCAATCATTTCTGCTCTCATATAGTTCAATTGTGGTTACTTGAGATCGCAGACGATCAGATTGCCAGGAAGGCAGCGGTGTGGCTGAGCTCTGATGGAGCACTAGAATGATACAACCTTTAAGCTCTTAGCAAGCACCAAGGCCAAAGTAAGGCCTAAGTAAAAACTTTCTGTAAAAGAGTGTTCACATTGTAATGAAAATCTATGCAATAGCATCGCCTCCTTCAAACAACGGCTTCCTTTTCAATAAGAGTCCAAAAGTTCAAATTTAGCGTGGAGCAAATGTGTGGTTAGCAGGCATTTGGAGAACAAAGATGATCAAGTCACTGAAAAACGGTGTCAAACATTCTTGTAATGTAAGAAACTCGTGCTGATTAACGGGGTACAGTGCAAGCTGTTCCACCAGAAACATATGTAAAGGCACAGTAGGTTAACAACTCTATTTTTCTCTATTATTTTTATAATATCTTGGTTCTGATAGAAAATCACCTTAGTATCGGTGTGGCGAAAAAAACAATCAATCATCCCTTCAATCGTCCACCCACGATGCAATAACAATAGGCACAGGCCTACTGACAAGTCTGTCATACATCATCTGAAAAGGTGATAACAAGTCAGCGTTGTGTTACCAGCTCCTTTCCTCTGCCCCCAAATACAAAATGTTATTGTTATTGTAAATGTATGAGTGAAGTAGTCAAAGACTCTGTGCTCATCTGCTTCATCAGGACAATGTGGATGGGTGGACTGGCTGACACTGTTGATAAAACTAACAAACAAACCAACAACCATCATCATCATCATCATCATTGTGTCTTGATTAATATGTTAATAAACTCCGGCGCAAAGCCTCTAACCAGTGAAAAAGCACAAATACAGAAATATAGAAATCACTCCCCTTTTAGCCACAATCCTCATGACATAAAAGTAAACTAAGGGAAATAAAGATTATATCTTGTAGCGATTGATGAGGTCACATCCATCTAATTCCTCTTTCATTCATCCCTAAGGCTTCCCTCCGTCGTCTGTCACTTTGCTCCCTCAAGTCATTTCACAATCTCTCTCCTCTCTTTATTTTCTCAAGCTGTTTGACTCCTTTCCTCTCTTCTTGTGCTCCTTGTTATAATTTCTCTGTGCCGCTGTCTATCATTACATCTCTCACTTAATTATTGGGAACGCCTACTCTATGCTTGATAAATCTCGCTGGGTCGCAGTGATTGAGTTGTCCTTCATTCATCCCCTAACGGAAAATAATGTTCTCATATGAGCTGCTGTTCTCTCTATTCCCCACCCTTAACATGAAGTACAGTTACATAGATCTTTGATAATCACTTTGTGCAAATCATTTATTGTCCACTACTTCATGATGTACACGAGGTACTTAGATGTTAGTACATACTATATGTATAGACGTCTGTAGAAATAGATCTGCAAAGTAGGGCAAATTATAAGAAAATAGGTCCATGTTTTCATAATAGAAACGTTCATGTTGGATTGGAAAAGAGGTTTGTTTGTTTTTGTTCTTTCCAATTTAGGGATTGTGCATCACCCAATTTGTGTCTTTCAACTGCCAGAGCAAAGTCAGTGGACTTACTGTGAAAGGACATTTTAAAAGCATATGTAATAGTCTGTCAGCATACAGGCTGTGCATAATATTACACAGCTCTCTGTGAATGCAATTACATGGACATGTGCCTTGGACAGTGCCATCCAAAATGAGAGTGATTATGGCTGACTGGCTGTGCTTGAGACAGGACAGAGGGGAAACGAAGGACTGCAAGCTTCAGCACTCAACATTGCTTATCTCTTCTACACACTGCTGAGAAGAGGGGATATGTGTTTGTATCATGAATAAAAAGCATCTAGTTCCAGATAACACCAGCGGTCTCTTCACCGGTGGAGTGAACATCTACCGCCTTCACACAGGTGTTTTCATTACTATCTTCACATTTCATTTGGAAGTCAAAGGCCGGGCATTAAGAACAAATACTCGCAACCTCTGGCTCGCCCAGTCTCGTCCAACTTACAGCCAATGCAACCTCATGTTATTATTACTGTGTCTCTAGAAGGAATGAATTGTACTTTCATGACAGCTCAGGCAATTTTCAAGGTGCGATCTGTCGCCGAGATATCATATTACACAATGCCAGCACCTATGAGGATGTCTGGTCTGCCTGGGCATAATGTCCCCCTGAGAAGAGATGTGATTAGCAAAGCTGGAAACAGCAGGTCTCCTGGTCTTTGTCCGTGAGGTGCGAAGGAATGTAAGTGTCACTGATTCAATTCACCCTCTCCTATCTGGCACTACAAATCAAATCAAAAAACGATGAGATGGCATCAGAGTCAATCAACAGCAGGAAGTGACCAGTACCTGCGACGACAATACTACCCAAGGTAGTTTTGAGTTTGACCTTTCCTTTCCATGCTCAACTTTGTGTATCATTAATAAAGAAAATCATTGACAATGGAAGTATTCAAAACCGCCTTCTACGTGCCGTTCATCAGGAGTACGAAACTGTTGAATCTATTCATTTGGCAGTATACAGACAGAGCACATTTAAGTCCCGCCCACACCGGAGGGGAAAGCAATTCACCTCTCAGTTAATTTGTATTGCGTGAAGGTGCTGCCCATCGTCTACTGGCAAGCAACAGAAAAATGCCTAAAAGCTTCCGTGTGGTGGGACACACTACCAACAGGGTAAAGAACTTAGAACAATGTTTTCATAAGCTGGCGAAACTGAAAAAAACAAGAGTGAGGCATCAGCAGGAAGAATGGAAAACTCTGGGATCTTGATACTCAGTACATTGTTTGATAGTGGAATGTGGATCATACAGAAAGCTATGCAGTATTATGTTTGCAAGTCCCGCATAACTAACATTAGCTTGCTAACTTGCCCCCATCATTATTTGTGTAGACATAGAATATTAAAATAATCAATAGACATGCTGAAATCTGATGTTCTTAGATAGCTACATGTTAGCGTTTTATCCCTTGTATGCATATTGTGGGATTTTTGGTATACAACATACTTTGCTTTGGTTAGAATACTACATGCTACATTTTGGCCAAATCGGTATGAACTGAGAGTATAGTATGCAGCTTTGAACACAAAGCACAGTCACATTAAGTATGCAAGACAGATACACAGTTTGTTGCTGGGTTTGCAGATCTAATACCCATGAGCTTGTACAAATATAACAGAACATTTACGGACAAAAGGCTCCGCCTCTCCTCCGCTGTACCCCTCTAAATACAAATTTGTCAAGGGGCACTGGACGGGAAGTCTAACCGTTCTCCTCTTTCATTTAGTCTGCAAGCATGTCTCTCCCCACACTGTGGAACAGAAAAAAAAAAGGAGGAAAAAAAAGAAATGACAGGTTTCTACAGGGTTTGCAGGCGGTCGCTGTCAATGAGATATTGTTGCGTTCAACATAACCTTTGAGTGGGCAGTGAGGGTGTGCCTAGCAGGAGAGCTAATTAGACAGAACATGTGTGTGAGCTGGGAGTTCTTATAGGATCTCATATAGCCAAAGAGCAGACAAGAGTCGGAACAGACTCACAGCTATGGTGCACATAAGCACACGTACATACACCCTGACACAAAGACACACTCACCCATCTCACTTACACCCAGATATGTTGCTACAGCTCAGCTGTGCTGTGGGCCCCATGATGACTGTGACAATGTGAGGCCAAGAAGGCGTTGGGAGGCACCGGGCCCCTTCCTAATGGAGTTGACATTTACCCTGGGAGGCTGTGGGCTGTGGGTGCTGCTCCTACACAAATGATTCAACCTGCCGTCATCATAGGAGAAATACTCTGATGGATGAAGACTGCTACGTTGAAGGACCTGGAGATGTCTGGGGGCAGTGTGTGCATACTGTACCTTAATTTAACAACACATTGCATCTGACATGACTGTTACTTGAGCTGTCGAGGGCCTACGTTGACAGATATCTGGGATAGTACATGATGGAGAGAGACAGAAAACAGGCACATTGTGTCAGTGGGTTCACCAAGTAAGCGCTTTCCATCACATGTTGTGTTCAATCATACATACAAGCATACAACTGCCTCCACACCAGCTCTCCTTATGCATCTCAATGTATTGCATCCTACAGTTTAGTGTACATTGCTACGTTTTCATCAATTAAAGCAAACAATCAAGTAAATCGGAACTGTTTCTATTCAGAAATATTCTAAAAATCTAACTAAAACAGTCTATAATATAAAAAGCTGCATCTTTTTTGTTTAATACCAGTATCTGTGTGACCCACCAGAAAATGTACATTACAAATAAACATAAAACCACAAATTTCCACAAATCTGCATTGCTTTAGAAGTGAATAAGTTTTTAACATAGCAGCTCTAAGACAGGGCACTTCCTAAATGCCTATGGCATTATAGACTACATTAATTAGCCTTGCAGCTAGCAGACTTTGCTTTAAATCATAGAGCTTCCAATAACACCAAGTTTGAATTTCAGCCCGCATGTACATGTTATCAGCCCAACATTGTTGAGAGACGGCAGCTAATCATGGTAGCAATTCGCTTGAATGACGTTGCTCTACTCTGCTCACGGAGTGTGTGCAAAGCTCCGCCTTCAGTGAAACACAAGTAAAAAACCTCACACTGAACTGAATGAATTGCTATGCATTTCCACTCCTGTATAAAACTGCATCTCAAAAAGTCCATGCACAGATAACCTGCACAGACGTTGATATCACTCGTCAAAAAACACTAACCAATACATAGTGTTCACTTTCTTAGTTAAACATGCAAGCACTAAACAGAAACGTGTGATGAAAAAAAAAGTAATAAGTTATGCAGCTATCTGGTCATAAATTAAAAGTATCGGAAGCTGGTGTCTTTTTTCCAGACATTTGAAGATTTCAATGGATGGCTGCCATTTGTTTAAAGCCCACACTGAAAATATTGCTCAAAAGCATGCATACGTGTTGGAGTGTTTAACTTTCCCTTTTTTTCCTGCAGAGCCAAATTTGTTTTTGCCAAATGTAACTATTGTACGATTATGGTGATGTGTTGAGACTCGATCAGTTCAGCATTATTGGATGTTGGACACTATTTATGATGGTGCTTTGAGATTGTTACAAATTGCATATTCCTTACTCATCACTTTATGCTCAATGCCGGGGCTGCTTGGCCATCTCTGACAATGCGTAGGCTTAGTTACTAAACTATCTTTATTCATGAGGCCATTTTTGGGAAAGCTTCCTTCCTAGTCTTGTTTCTATGTTAATCACAAATGTGGGCCTCATTATACTGTAGTCTGCAGACAAGGGCAATTTTTTGCTGACTGTTATTCTGCGGAAAAACGCGAAACTAAGGCAATTGTTAACTGGTGAGTGGGTTTAGGGCAACTGCCAGATCTTGGGAAAATAAATATTCTGGTGACTGTTTAGTCACACATTATATTTGAACGGTCTCAGCTTCTCTCTGTTCTTCCTCTTATTTTTAACTACCTTTTAATGCAACATTTTGTTCACTGTATTAAACCAGTGACTTTCATGCATCTCTAATCAAACAAGATTATGAATTAGAAAACCTAACCTGAAGTGCCAGATGGTTTGTCACACAGAACCATCTAAAAAGCAGTCGTCGGAAAAGGGCCTGCGCTTTCAAAAAAATACTTGTCAGGTGACAGGTTGAACAATCTGTTAATAGGAAGTCCTTGGAACTTATATTAAAAACAACAGTATTACCATTTAATCATGTATATTGTCTATTCATTTTTCACTATTGTTTTTTGCGTCAATAGCAAAAGGGTTTGGCCTTGTGTGGTCAGCAAATTTGTCTTTATGGATCGGGACACGGCACCATCCCCACATACCCTGCGACTCCCTTTATATCACCCCACTGTTACAAAAGAAGCAGCAGTAAATACTGAAGTAAGTCCATAAAAGTATCATTCAAAGCTAAGTTTAGACAGCTGGCATACCATCAAAGGAAATAAAACATATGGTACAGTGACAGCACATGCATCAGTGCCTGCCTGCACAAGACAGCCATTATTTCTTTTATACTGAAAGCTTTTTCTCTTGTTTACTAATAAAAGCAGGGTTCACAAGTCTTTGAATTTGTGACAATGTAAACACAGAGAGTAAAGAATGAAGTGAAACAGAGAGAATCAGAAAAGGGAGAATGGCAGTGAAATAACGCTGCTTTACATATTGTGACATGGTTATTTAGGCGGCAGGTATTAGTGGAATTTACAGACCAATCCAACAGAATACAAAGTATCAAGTGGGGATCAGTGACACAAATATGATATGGAGCACTGTGGGCGGAAACATCTTTAGGTTAGTAATGTCAAACTAAAACTACTGATACCAACATTTAAAATTAACCTTAAAAATAATGTGATTCACAGAGCAAATAGGTCCGCAACATACTCGCTCTCTCTGGAAAAACATAATTGTTTTAAATGCATGGTAATAATGAAGGAGACAAGCTGGATTTTGATAGCTGGACAGTAAGAGGACGCTGTTTAAATATAAATTTAACACAATTTAAATAAAAGAATAATTCTGAAAAGTGAGGGGAACTTGCCTCCCCACCATTCCCAGTGGAAAGTATTGCATTCGTCAGGCACATATTGGATTGGCTGACCATCACCATAAGAGCTTGGTTGTAGTCTGAGGTCCTTTGGTGAGCCTTTGGCCCTGGCGGAAAATGTATTACATTTTACCTACAGTTGCCAAAGAGTATCAATGTAAGTTCTTTGCAGTTACTATCCCCAGTTGCGGAAATGGTTGATGGTGGAACAACGGAAGTAACTGTGGAAAACACAAATGCATATTGGGGAGGTCTTCACACATTATTTTGTATAAAGCTTCGTGGTTGTGTCAGTTGCAGTGAGGGAGAGACGGCCAGAGCACAGAGCAAGAGGAGAGCAAGAGACTCCATGCTGTTTGGAAGAAGAGTTGTGCACTTTGATTACTCTGAGCAGCATTGGTCATGAACATAATGTAATTCTGGATTTCTCCCTGATGGTCTGAATGAGTCTCTGAATTTGTCGCTAGTGGCTTTTCAAGAGGATCTGAGAAGTCGCTAAATCTAGTGAGAAAGTCATCTGTGTTGTTGGTAGTTGCTCAGAAAGTGATCTGGCCGTCTTTGCAACAGCAACGGCAACAATTATACCAATTGGAAACGCTAGTCAAAGAAATTTGAAAACGTGTCTATTGCCACCTTAATTTGTCTAATTCTGTTTATTTGAAGTTGGAAATGTGTTGCCATGGGTGCAAATATAAAAGGGTGTATGTTTTGTATTAACATGCAGCATTGCCATAAATCAGAGCTGCTTGTCCTCATTAAGATTTAGCAGTCCCTCCCACTGAAGCGCCTTACTCTGAGGGCAGCTTAGCCCTTTTATCCCCATTTTGATATGGACCTCAGCCCTGTCTCCCCGAGTACGAGGGACTGTGGCAGTGATGGTGATGCCAGAGCCGCCTAACTCCTGGGACCTCTGGGGGGGGGGGATTAAACAAACAGAGATAGACCGGGTTCACCTGCAGGTTACACCTGGGAAGGGATCAGCCAAATTCTGAGCTCTTGTGTTGAGATTGTTGAACCAAGACTGAGTTCCTTTAGCTTCTCCTTACAGATATTGCAATTTCATCCCCACATCAGGATCAGAGCTCATACAATAAGGAGCCACCAGACGGTGTTGACCTTATTCACCGTTTGCTCCGATAAGCTCTTGGACTTGTTGTGACTGTTAACTGTAAAGTGCCATTCTTGTGTCCGTCACATTAGCTACACCCTGCAGCTTCCCAACTTATGGGTGTAGACTTTTGCAAAGACCCTGCATATGTTGTGTTTTCTGAGGTACAGTATGTACACAGATTCATGATGACCCTGTTCCAATGTGTCATTGTTATGTCTGCTAAAAACAGATCTACTTCAACCTGCTATTGTTGCAGAGCTGCTGTCCTTAATGACAGCTGGGCTCTACACTGCAAGCATTTCGCTGCAAAATTAGAGTGTGTGAAAGGAAAAATAATCATTTGGTTGCTCCACTAATTGACACTAAGGTTCCCAAAATCCCCTCAGCTCAAGTGGTAACTAGGGTTGCACGGGGTACCGATACAAAAAATAAAAAATATTAGCCTACAGCAAAATATCTTGCTGTAGGCTAATACTAATGTCATTTGTTAAGTATTGAAAAAGCTGGGCAGGAACAAGCTGGTAAAAAGGTAACCATACAGATGTTTTATTTATTACTATTATAGATAAATATACCAGTATCGTATTGTGTTTGTGGTATCGTATCGAATTCTGGTATTGTATCGTAAGTATCGGGTATCGGGATATTTATGGCAGGTATCATATCGAAGTTATAATTTTGGTATCGTGACAACCCTAGTGGTAACACATCTGTCATCTCTCCTATGTCCCTCTAATAGTAATGATTAGAATACAAGACATTCAGGTAGCAGCCTTTCATTTTTAGCCGGTTCTTTTACAGGTTGAAATGACAAACGTCGCCAGCAGCAGGTCATGTCAACTGTCGCTTATTAGCGTTAATTCTGTGAGTACGTTGATGGCAGGCTATAATTCAACTTGGCTCTTGATGGTTTGCGTGCTCTCTCCGAGTCGCTATCTGCACTCAGCCAAAGATTGTTATTAAGATAAAAGAGGCATCACACTGTAACACCACTGTACAATTGCATTTGATGTTTTTTGCAGCCCCGACCACTTCAATAGAGTAATATGTCTTCTCTCTAGCCGATTAAGTCATATCAATTTCAGGACTTTATACATTGTATACTGGAATTTTAATCCCTGTTAATTTTGAAGATACTTTTAACACATTGGTGGTGTGTAATGTATTACTGTATAATTATACATACGAATGAAGTAAATGTATATCTATGTACTTAGAATTAATGCCAGCATTTTCTCTGGGCTAAATTTCAGTTTCCCTTCCAAATAAAGCGCTTTAGATAATCTGTCCAAACGATCATCTTTTGTTAAAAAAATGTCTGCATTGTAAATAGATCTCAGATTTGTTCAGTAAAATTGTATCATAATCACAACAAAAAAATCAACGCTGCCAACATAATACCAGTGTTTCCCCTAGGTCAAGTTAATGTTGTTTAATTTAATTTTCTATATAGCACCAGATCACAACAAAAGTCATTTACGGTTCCCTTTCCTACAGAACAGATCTACACCTTGTTCTTATATTAAACAAACTAAATGGCCTTATGTTATTTATCTAATTTCTGTCTCTACATGGTCGCACGTTTACAATTCTCCTCTGCTCATAAAAAATATGTCGCGTGAAAAGCAGACAGATATTTCTGCTTTGTTTTAAACACTCCCGGGTTGGTGAAGATGGCAACACTCCCTCTCCTGCGAGTAGAACACGGAGTAGCTCTCCTGCTCCAGGTTCAAGTACAGAAATTAGCTAAAGTGTTACGACCTGCCCCGCCGGCCGC
Organism: Cyclopterus lumpus; assembly: GCF_009769545.1. Classification (NCBI taxonomy): domain Eukaryota; kingdom Metazoa; phylum Chordata; class Actinopteri; order Perciformes; family Cyclopteridae; genus Cyclopterus; species Cyclopterus lumpus. Next base: position 7,773,953 of record NC_046978.1, read on the forward strand.
CACACCCTGACAAGCAGCAAAAGTCCAGTCACCGCAGAATGAAGGTTTTGACCCAGCTTGGCTGTCAGAGGGGAAATACTCCCCCTGGCTGTACAAGACTGATGTAAGTAAATACAGTACATAAATAAATACATTGCATGAATGAATAGATCCACTCAGATCCAATCATGAACAATATACTATGTTCCTGACATCATTTTGAATCTTTTTAAAACAAGACACAGCTGGCCACACCGTCAGAACTTTGGTACTTTGTACCCAACAATGAGCCTGCTGGCTTCCATTGGTCAGCAGTGTAAACTATGAGAGGGACTTCTCAACCATGAACAGGGTAATAAATACTTTTCACAATGGGATTTGCTGCTTTAAGCTATCGCTATTGTAAGCTATCCCAAAGCTGTAAACCTAGGGGGAACACTGAATGCCCAAGTCGTACTGGACCAAGGGGAAAAACAGTGATCCTAGATGACCAACATGTGTATCCATCTTTGAGTTTGTCAAGACTGTTGATATTTTGTAGGGGGACAACAGAACTCAAACGCAGCTTATACCAATCAAATGATATACTCAACCCATCAATCTGTGCACTAGATAGCAAGTAATTTAGTACTTCACAAAGGCTCTGACTTTCATACAGGATTCAAAGAACCCATCTGTTCTAGAATTGACTAGACTAGAATTGAAAAAAATAACATATTTAGTGAGACAGCACAGACAGATGCAACATAGCTTAGGGGAAACTATATAGCAGGAGCTAATGAAGGGAAACCGTGAGAACCATCTTCTCTGCTGCAGTCTCAGGGAGAAATCATGTGGATGGTGAAGAGAGGGTGAAAAATGCAGAGGGATGAGCAATAGAGGATGCGGTGAGAGAAGCAATTACTGCCCGCTAATTGCTCTCATTAGAAGAGATGGGGCCGATTTTGCAGACTCCATGTTGGACAGTGACAATTCAAACGTATAAATGTGGACTGCATGGGCATGCAGTACAAAAGAAATCCAGCAAACAGCGGTAGCTCTCAGACTGATAGCAGCAGAACTGATAAGACCAGACCATCAAAACTTCACTCCATCATCTTTCTCATAAAAAAAAAAAAAAAAAAAAGAAGTGTAGAAATGACTGTAGAGATGGATCGACAACGTGATAGGTCTGATACTGCGGGAGAAAAGACTGAAGGCAATGGGGAAAGACAACCACTTTGACACACCTTACTGAGTAATATACGTTTTATTATTTTAAATAAATAAATGTGTCTTGGCATAGTTATATAAAGCCACGTCGGCACGAAGAGCCCAATGATGTAGTCAAACTGATGTGATCCAAGTTTCCTGTGTGAAATCAAATATCCTCCCCACCCGAAAGGTTTATGGCAGCTTTAGCCACTCAATTCTTCATCTTGTCCATCTCATAATCAGGTTAGTATTGACGAAACACCTATGCAAAGATACCACACTAGGTGTTTAATGATGGCAGCCGTTTTCTTAAAGAAAACACTTAGCTGAGAGTGCTCCAGAGAAACTGAGGCCTACTGAATGTGAAATGAGACCACAAAGACACAAAAAAGACACAAAAAAAACAGCTGATTGTTCTTGTGCTTCACTGTTACCCTCACAAAAAAAGTCATTTATTTCAGTATGTGCGTTACTATTAATTAATTAACCAAGCATACATTATATGCATCTCAGGGTGGGGCAAACCACAGGAGCACTTCTCACTGCAGGATGAACAAGAAAAAAACATTGTGGTTGTCTGTGTGGTAGAGTGCTGCTGTGCAAGAGGGCATATGCAGACGGAAACAAGATGTAATTAACAAGAATAAAATCTTTGTCCTCCTCCAACTGTGAGCAGGGGGCGCTCTGATATCGGCTCGGGCCTAAAACAGCGTAATCATGTCTCATTTTCTGCTGAATCCCTTATTGGGTCTAAGGCGAGGAACTGCGATAAAGGCTCTCGCTCTTGTAAGGAGTACGTAAGTGACTGCGGCTTGACTTCTACGTCTGCTTCCTACTCATACAGACTAATACAGATAAGCAATCAAAATAACCACCTTACCTCTCAATGATGTCAGCGATGACACAGGCAAACATCTGGAGGCCCTCTGGAAGCTGAAGGGCCACTGGAGAGATCAGTAAAAGGCAAACAAGAGAGTTACATACTTGTGTTAGTGAAAGCAACATGTTATTTAATAAATCCTGGACAGCACAGTTATTCATATCCTGTGCTACTGAGTGCTCCATTGACATAAAATAGTGACATTTCAGGGTAATTTCACCTCCACCACAGTGCTGGTTTATTTCAGCAAGTGATGTGCTGTTGGAGATATATTCCACACCAATAACCACAGGTCTATCTCTACGGCTCATGGCTTGTACAGAACATTTGAACTCTGCCACTGGCCATGGGTCACACGGTCACTCTCTTTGCAACTGACCCCCTCCAACGTAACACACGGTACATAGATTTTTTATGTGGAACAACTCATGGGGCTGCTATAAACATTGAAATCAAGCAACCAATTAACCGTTGGTCCTGCTGATGTTGTGGAGTGCTGACAACGGGAAACCTATAAATCTACTCATGTGTGACACCAACTGAGATAAACCAATTTAGGGCAGGATTTTACAAGTGTGTGCCTTGTTTCAGACTCACTCCTCATGGAGAGTTTTTTATCAAACAGACAGAAGAAGGGCCTGAAAGCATCTCAACTGCACCTTTGCTGCAATCAGTGAAGTGTGGCCCTTTCCTTTGTGCATATTCCTTGAAAGAAATAATACACACATGGTGACAGGAGATGTCATGTGAGATAGCTGGATTTGCTGCTAATAAATACTGGGATCAGTATTGCATGACATATTCTTGTAGTTGTAGTTGCGGTTATATTGAAGGAAGGTTGTCATGGGCAAAGAAAAGTGTTTTCTATGGAACTCTTAATTAAGAGTGCTTTGATTTGACTGGCCACTGACTTATCGGCCAATATTACATTTTAAATAGTTTGATTGATCGTCTCTATAAGAGCCAATCAGAAGAGCCGATCAGATGACTCTACAATTTCTCTACATGCAGCTAGAATGGCTTCACTGCTGTTGTAAGCGGTGACACAGCCTGTTCAAATTGGGTCTGTTGGGGCCATTGCTGCTCCGACACTTAGCCGGCAGTGGAGGATTGTTTAACATGACTTCAGCTCTTTGATTTTACATTTTTTCATGATTTTACTTTTATCTTTTTTTTTCAGTATAGTACATAACAATATTAATTGGAATTCAAAGAAGATGAAGATCTGAATGTCCTTTTGGGGATTTATTAAGCAATATGTCTGGTGTGTTTTGCATCAAAGATCTTATATTATGTGGTAAATGGAGAATTTAGAAACGCAGAACTTGCCGAACCAAAATGTCGAACTTGAGGCTTCGAAATGGAAGTCCACAAAGCAAAAGGAGACATCACAGTGACCGCATCACCTTCTAATATAGAGTCTATGGTCTGTAGGAGGAGATCTAGTTGGCTGACAGAGGTAGTAACAGCTAATGGGGCTACTAAAACTAACAGAACTAAACACACAGCAGAACTGACAGGTAGAGGAAGCATTACACAGTCAACATGAAGTGTTACACAGTGAACTGCAGTTAAGCTGCATGGTGCCGGAGCAGACGGCTGCATTGATTAAAATGAGAGCCTATTTGATGCGTAAGACGTGCGAGTGAAAAACATTTCCGATACCCTTGTGGTCTATATGGTGGGGGGCAATTGTGGTTTGTACTCCTTCAATACAGCACTTCAGTGGCACTTACTTGTAGCATTTTGTAGTTTGGATTTCTTGAAGAAATTGTACTCTTGATTCTTGTTATTCTGAGTTCTCATGGTTGAATGCACTTATTGTATATATTTATTGGATAAAAGTGTCAGCTAAATGAAATGTCTCCTGGCAGAGATATGCACTCTACAGAGTGCACTTATCCTGTTGATTAGTTGTTAATAAAATACCATAAAATGGTGAAATATGATTTCCCAAAAGCCCATCTAACGTATTCAAAGTGTTTGTTTCCAATGATCAACAGTCAAAACTCAAATGAATTCCTCACATTTGAGAAGCTGGCACCAAAAGATTTTGAACAATTTATTTTGATAAACGATCGGTTTCAATAACTTGTTAGTTGACTGATCCATTAATTCATATTTTGCTGATTGATTTTGATGTTGTCTGTTTGCCATTTTGTAAAACATAGGGGTTCAGCTGTTTGCCCTTTGGGATTACTTTTTACAACACTGTATCATTCCTGTCAACACTTGTCTTTTTGCCATCTACCCTTTGTAAAGCAGTAATTTATGTTCTGTGTAGATAGATTTGATATGATCACAAACATGCATTCATAAAGGTATGGACCAGTTCAGTATGGAGTCCCAGCTACTATGTCAGATACATTGAGTGGGAAGTCGGGGGCCAAAGACTTTGTTTCAATCAACCATGACATTTTCTCCCAGACTCTGCCGCACCTTACTTCAATAAATCCATCAACCTCTCAGTGGACACTTACAACTCGAAGACACTGAATTCAGCGCAGTGTTTACATATGTCAAGAAACTATTTCAACACTTCAGGGCCAGACGGCATTAAACAATAAAAGCCGGAACAGCCAAAAGGCCAAGGAGGTTGAGGCTGGATGGCCATGAGATGGAGTGATGGATGGGGCAGTGTGAGGAAGATGAGCGAAAGCACTTCTTACTGATGAAAGGTTATGGGATCACAAAGCGGTCATGCAGACAGTGAGAGACAGGTCATTACCTAGAAAAGGGCAAGTTTATTAACAGAGAAAGGTTTCAGAGCACACGTCGGCCACAGCTGACAGATGCAAAACGCTTTCTCTCCATCTGCTGCCCCCGGCGAAAGGTGAGTTCGATCCTGGAGGTGGGACTGGCTGTTTGAATGCATGTTTTCAGGCAAAAATGATAAAGTGCTTCTACCTTTGGAAGCGCTTTGGAAGAATCTAAACCACATGGACGTGAAATGGGACGAGAAGAGTTCATCTGACGGCTTCAGATGTAACAAGTGTGGGAGGTTTCTTATTCTTGGACACGTTACTTAATGTGCACCACTGCATGTACTATACATACATGCAGCTTTCTCAGTGTGTAGTGACAAAGATATTAGTTTTGGCTTCCATGAACTGTAAATCCCCGTCCATCTAATGATGCCGTTATATGCAAACCTATTGTTGTAACAGGCTGCAAGAAAGCTACATGTGGATTTATGTTAACTATCAAAGACAGGAGGTAAACTTGGAAAGTGCTAGACATACCAATTTATCAGTAAACGGCAGACTGAACGGACAAAGCCGAGGGATTATTTCGAATTTTCAAAAGGGGGGTTATGACTAGGAAGACTGGGATATGGATATATACAGGGTTTATTTATCCTGTAGTAGATTATATCTCTCTCTCTCTCTCTCGGGACTCTGTAAATAATATTATTACGAGTACAGTCTAGACCTGCTCTATATTAAAAGTGCCCTGAGATAACTTCTGTTATGATTTGGCACTATATAAATACAATTGTATTGACATGTGGGTGTGTATGCAGGTGGAAATGTGTGTCAGTCTTCTGTGTCCCTACGTATGTTATGCAACTTCAAAATAGCGAATAGTAGAAAGGGGGGACATAATGAAATAAGGAATTGTGTTTGTTCAGAACACATAGCTCAAACTAATACAGTAACAGAGCTACAATGAATCCTACATACATAAGAGTTATAATGTTTAGTTTTGGTGGAAATCATTTAAGACATGGGTTGATTCAACTTTATGGTAATGTTGGAGTCCACAGTTTGAATGATATTGTTCTGTATTAAACTATGCATGCACTATTTAGTATTACCTCATTTATATTAATTAATTAACCAATACATTCAGAAATAACATATTGAAATGTGACACTTCTTAAATCACACATTATAGTTGGAAAGTCTTTACAGTTTATGTTTACATATGTAAACGTAAATTCCCATGTGAAATGGGAGTGAATGGAAGTCCCCTGCATGTAGACTCAAATTTAAACACAAGACACAATACCACTCGGTATTGTGTTCAAATGTACTGTTAATAAGACTCCATTCAGTATCAGTAGATACTCCTGACCATGAGCTGCTTTAACTTAACACAACTATGTCTTCTGTTATTTCTATAAAAGGAACATGCTGTTCAGACAGAGGAGAAAAGGCCATTTTGGACTGAAATAAAAAAAAGTTCTGTTATTGGGACACACAAAGAGAATACTCAGAGAGGGACCATTACGTAATGGGGAAGAAAACCAGCCACCAGCCATTTGCTTGAATCTGTTTAGTGTGGTGGGCCATCTGTGGCTTAGTTGGATGTGTAAGTAACATTGGCATTGAGGAAATTCTCAAATCAAAATTGAATTTAAGATTCTAAATATTGTGTTATTACAATATTATTATTATTATTATTATTACTACTACAATCATCATCACTCTTATTTTCCCACACCCCACCCTCTAAAAGGTTACTGCACCTAAAAGGAGGAACTAAATGCTCTACATGTTGCTTTTTGTCTTGAAGCTGAAGGAAACATCTGAAGACCAACTGTCAAGTGTGCTAATCTTTTGATTGTCTGTAGTTAAGTTGTGAGAAGACCTTGGGAAACAGAACTCCCCGGGCATTTCACAATCCTTTCAGGGGAACACTTTCATGAATTCAAGGTTTTCCAAGACACTGAAGGCCGTACTGCTTTTTGCTTTCTTGACTGTATCGAGATGTCTTGCCTAATTATTCGGTTTTCCCAAGTAAGATTCGCTAGTTGAGTGCAAGGCTGAACAAGTGTTGTAAGACAAAGGACATCATTATTATTATTATTATTATTATTATATAACTGGAGGGAACACACATATGGTAATTTCCATTAGAGCTGACTGATGAATCAGCTGATTCGGCACATTCCTTGGACATAGTTTTCAAACACATTTAAGCAATCCTAAGAAAACATATTGTTTATTGTGTGTGTTTATGTGGAAAAAGAAAACCCAATACGTCCTGTCTGATATCCTTTTCCAAGCATCACTCAAACAATTGCTTTTCTATAAAGAAAACATTAGACTCAAGGCAGCTAGTTATTATCACCATGTTTGTTTTTGTCATCTTAACTGAATGTGTGACGTTTCTCACAGCAGTTAGAACAAGTCCGAACCAAGCTGCTCTTGTGAAGAGCAGAGATGTGCAACACATTATATCGAAAACACAATTAGATTAAAATTTGAAAATTAGGCAAAAAAGAACACAAAGCTTTTAACTATTTATGAACTCAGAAGAAAAGGAGGCTGGGCAGCTGAAATAAAATGTTTGCTGTACCTTCCACAGTCCTCCATTTCAAAAGCACAGGGTACACTCAAGAGGAGTTCAAAGACAAAGAAACAGATGGACACAAAGAGAAATTGAGAGACACGGGGGTGATAGGTGAGTTATGCTCTCTGAGTTCAGACACACAGAGAAAGAGAGAGAGAGAGAGAGAGAGATAAAAATAAAAAGGTCACACAACCAAAAAAAGCAGAGCCAGCAAGCTCTAAACCACACACTCCCCACAGGGGTATAAAAAATATATTAAATCCTCTTGGTATGCCATCTGCATATTGTCACCCAAGGAGATTGAAGGACTGAATACATTATTTTGACATTCACATGAATGAAGGACGATTTATTTCCCCTCAAGCGCCATTCAGTAAAAATTAGGCGAAGGTAAATTATTACGTTATCATACTGTGTTCAAATTTTATCTTGTCAATAAACGTTTGACAATAAACTTTATTAAATACCTTTGTTTGAAGGTGAGGTTTTTAAAGGAGTATTAAAAAAAAGTTATTAGAGAGAGAATTAAGACCTGTTGAATTTTGGTTTTGGTTATCGGATTGGAACTCGGCATCGGCCGATACGCAAGTTCAGGTACCAAATTAGGTATCGGGTTCATAACTCTCAGTACAAGCATTCACACCACCTGATTAGTCCTGAGTGAGAGTGAGTTTTTTTTAATATTATACCAGCAATACCTCTACAAATAGATAGTGTAAGTGGAGTGCTGTATGCAACATCCATTCTAATTTAGTTAAAACAGCTGACTTTGTAATTTTGAAAAACAGCTTGGGTAGTGCAGAATGAATAGGGGACTCCTCCTCAAAGCCTCCTGGTCGTATTTACATTGTAAAAATGGATTTGCCTCTCGCCAAAGACCACAGAATACAGCAGTAGATGGTGTCAGTGAAGTCAGTGAAGCCAGTGAAGCCTCCCACGGTGCCCTCCGTTAGTCCTGAGGCTACAATCCTGATGCAAGGCCTTGCTACTCAATTCAGATTTGTTTTGATTATTTGGTTTGACTATACCATTTGTTGTGACCCATATCTTGTGTCAGTTTAAATGACCTCCATTTCCAAATAACCCCAACCAACAAACAAAAGATATGAAGTCAAGGCAGTCTTGCCAGAGTCACTGTGGGATGACCTAGATGGCGTTTTGGAAACTGGGTCGATTTTCTGATTTGTTATAACACCGGATAAACTGGTGTGAACCCCGCAGGTTACAGATTGTACAAGCTGATTCTGATTCTGATTAAGTCAAAAGTAGGTCAAAGCACAGATGCACTAATGGTTGGCATATTTAATGGTTTCTTGCACACGTGTTTGCGTATAAGACGCTCAACCCTGCGTGCTTCCAGTGTGCTCATACATGAAATCTTTAACACGCGTAAATGAGGTGTGAGTAACCGTACAATTTAAAGTACAGTGTGGCACCTGCATCCATAACTAGCTGTGTCTTGTGGTGACAATGACATTAATGGGCATCAAATAAATATGTTTGAATCAAGATGACAAAAGGTATGGCGACACAGTTTAATGGTTGTCAGTGTCAGGTTTGGGGACAGAGATCCCATTTCATAAAGCATAATTTGTGCTCCAGCTCTGTTCGATAATATGACTATAAATTACAGCTGTTCATCTTACAGGCTCTGTAAAGACTATTTATTGCAACCATGTTACTTAAACCAGCATATGCTCCAATTCAACTAATGCAACTCTTTTCATAAATCAGTTGTGCAATGTATCCCATGGTTAGAGTTCACTCTCGCCGCATTAGGACATTGCAGAATACATAGTTGGCTTTTCTTAAGCGAGGACCAGCCAGACCCAATTTCACCATTGCAATAAAGCGTATTCTACAATTGCTCTTCCCATCTAAAATCGTGCATGTCCCCCCGCCCCCCAAATTGAATGAAGTGTATTAAGAAAGAACCAAGCTCACCTCTCGTAGCTTTCGCTTGTCTCACTCGCCAAATTGTCTTGTGGATTTCAAAGTTGTAATTTGCGGGCAGGGCTTTGATCGCCTCCTGTAACTCGGGGTCTTGCAAGATTTCATCTGGAATTTGATTGGCTACCCGCCGTGGTCCTCGGACTGAGGAGAGAGTTAAATGATTGAGCGGTTAGCAGTGCGGCGAACACAGGTTCAAGCATATTTATTATACCTAACTGAGACTAGCATGCAAGGGTCACAGTCAAAAGTTGAATCAGTGAAGCTATTTGTCGGGAGCAACCAGCACATTTCATGTGTGTGTCGGGTAATACAGTTCAGGAAAGTTGTCCGAATGTGTCTCCGATCTATAGGACCAAGCCACCTTATAAGAGTGAGAGAGCTATGGAATTGGAGAGCCCCACAAATGTGTCAACGTAGCATGACACATTTGGAACAGTAATGGAAATGTGACTCATAACAATAATAATAGCAGTCGTGGGTGTCAGAAGCAGGCAGGACCCATGGAGCCCTGCCACGGTGAGAAAGCACAGAGACTCCCCGGTAGGGGTGCAGGCGGTATTGTTTTGATCACCCTGTACAGTCTCATCTGTTTTCCCTTTGTTGTGTTCAACGGGAAGCTTTTCGGTTATTCTGCAATCATAGAAAATGGCAGGAATTGGAAACGATGGTGACGATGACACGCACCGGCTTTCTTAAACCCTTTGAACACACATCTCACCTGTCAGACTCGTGAAGTCCCGGTGAGAACGTCACAACACTGGACGCTGATTGGATGCGAGCTAGTCTCGGCAGAAGCGCACGTGTGTCTTCGTGAATGTTAAACGTACTGGACAGAGCTGGATAGCAAGTACACACCATGTACAGCGACGTGTGGTGGTTACGCAGTTCCTTGTTTGCGTTGTAGCCAGGCTACTGAGTAGTGCTGAAAACAGCTGATTATAACATTTCCTCATCAACGTGGAAGCCAGATATCTCCACAAAGTACACATTTTTATTTCTACTTTATCAAATATATATAATTGGGTGTTAATATTTACCTGTGGGCTTTTTTGCAGCAACAATCTGGACTTCACTCGAGGGCGCTGCCATTTTTTCTTTTTACCAAACATGAAACATGTGAGGAAGAGAAAGGCAAAACCAATCGACTGCAGAGATCAGTGGAGCACCGATGTAACCGATGTGACTGAACGGGACAGGAGGACAGGATCATATACTGTGTGTATATATATATATATATATATATATATATATATATATATATATATATATATATATATATATATATATATATAAAAGAAAGACTTAACATTAATTTTTTTACAGCCAAATATGTTTTCTAAGGCAGTTTTAGTAAGTACTTTACATAGGCCATGTAAAAATAAATTATAATAATTAAGTATAACAAAGAATATTAGTTAGCCAAACGTATACACTGAGCACCAGTGTCAAAGTGCAAATGAAAAACAGTAAACAAGAAAATAAAGTAAAACTTAAAAGAATAAATATGAAATTTAAATAAAATATAACAGGAAAGGGAATTTGCGCAGCACAGTTAATTTAGCAAGGCGTGGGATAAAATGATGAATTCATAATGAATTATAGTTTATACAACAACACATACAAATTAAATTGAAAAGTTAAAAAAATATGTCCTAACTAAATACATAATGTAATAATACGTATCATTGATCAAATGTGCAATGCAGAGAATGGGGATCAGTTTAATACATCAGTCCATTATCTATAAGATATTTATTTGGGTGGAGGCTATTTGATCAGTAAATCAGCGGCTTTTATGAAAGCGTTCTCCCTCTGCAGAGTGTTTGGTCTACGGGTAAATATAGTTGTGTTACATGTAGATTTGGTCCTTTTGTGTCACCTCATATTTGCTATGAAGACCTGGGGTGTCAGGGAGCCGTGTGTGTCTTGCTGGGGCAGACAGGGACAGAGACAGTGAGAGGATGGAGCAAGCAGCTGTCCGGTCGAGGGGCTGAGGCGCTACCAGCTCTGATCCATGGGTGGAAAGCAGAGAGGTCTTCTCAGACAAGATCAAGCTGGAGAAAAAAAGAGGCGATTTTAAGGAAACCGAAGGCATCAAAGTCGACACTATTAAGGAGGATTTGAGGAGTCTGCGTTAATAATCCGACATCAGAGGCGGAATGCGAATCCAAATCACTTATGTTAATTAGAGATTTTAACGAACATGATGCGATTTGAAAGGCTCTGAAGCACGGGGAGAAGAATTGTCGATCGGCCACTTGAGTTTAAACATCTGTGTGTGTATGTGTGTGTGTGCGTGTGTGCGTGTGCGCGCGTGTGTGCGTGTGTGCGTGCGTGTGTGTGTGTGTGTGTGTGTGTGTGTGTGTGTGTGTGTGTGTGTGTGTGTGTGTGTGTGTGTGTGTGTGTGTGTGTGTGTGGAGGGGTGGTGGTGGTGGTGGTGGTGGTGGGGGCTGCGTGTGTTCGCTGTCGACTTACCCCCAGAACTGATTTGCAGCCTCTACGCTCATTTGCGTCTAAAAAAAGGAGTTGGCTATCAGAGGTTGTATCGGACGACTGTGCGCTGATGCTCGTCACACACACACACACACACTGGAGTTGCTGTCATTTCGGAACGAGGGGATGATTTCAGTGCGTCCGTTTCACGATGATTGTCGCCTAATTTCCCAGGTCCGACGGCGGTCTGCCAGACTTTGTGTGAACGGAGAGTGGTGTCTGTTGTCAATGTTCACCACATCCACGGCGGTCTGCGACTCAATCCAGTGGGGTGACAACTGACATTTACACGACGAGCCACGGAAGCTGCGGATCAACTTCAAAACTGAGGCGCACAAGTTTTAAGTCTGGAATATAAGAATAGATGATTCTCAGAGGACAGAAGACGATACACACCTAGGCATACAACATGTTCAAAAGGGGTGAGTGAAACTCTACTTTTCTCAGTCCATCCTATTCAGCCTGAAAGGCAAACTGCGCGTTCTCGTAACGTGTGTTAAATGCAGTGCTGGTGGGCTGTACACTTTCTACGGTTATGAAACAGATGTTTAAATATGCAGCGCGTTGTCCCGCTGATGTGTTATTACAGACGATGCGCCATTTGAAGCGTGTCTTTAATTTGCAGAAGAAGATTTACGGGAATTAACATGTTTTTAAGGAAGCATGGGGACGACTGTGTGCTATTAATACAGCTGATGCCGCACTGCAGTTTATGAGTTGTACCCGGGTCACAAGGCTATCTCTCCCAGCATTGCACTCTGCTGAAGCATTATTATGTGCTGTGTGTCAGTAGATCTAGATGTGATAGATCAAACCTTAGTCCACAGGGTTATTCTCCCATGGCTACACACAATATGAACACTCAAGACCTTCAGCACCTCATATAAAAAGGAAGAGCTCCTCAAACTTTTAATATCAAGATCCCCGAGATAGAGACACGTTACACACAATATCTTCGTTGCTGATCTCTTGTCCCAAGGAACAGCCTCTTTCTCTCTCAGCTTTAATTGGCCATGCAGCTGCATACATGTCTGCACTGGATGTCTGACAACAGCAGGGAGAGGAAAACTCTAATCTCCAATGAGAATAGATTCCAGTAATACATGCTCCCATTGTGCTATTATCTTGGGAGTGAAATAATAGTGAGAGACTGTTCTTCATTTTGCTGGGGTACTCGGAGACCCCCCACACATACTTTAGAAACCACTGCATTAGACCAAATCTTGTGTATCACTTTGTGAGAACCAGCCTGCTCCTTTGTTTTCATATTTTATGCCGTTCATATTTAGCAAAAGTGGCTTAAAAGATACGCAAACCATAAATTAAAACCTTGTACACAAACATACACTGAGGCGTGCTTGGTGAGGTTCATCATATAACAATCGCTGCTTGTGTTTACGTTTGTTTTCATTCTGTCTTGTGAAAAAACATCTGTTTAGAGTGTGTGTTTGTTTTTGCTGGGTGCCTCAGGGGCAGAGAAAAACAACGTGTTTTTCTTGCTGCCATCAGATCGATTATTGGTATTCCAACAGTCAAGATGGGACACGGTGATGAGTGCTCATAGCTATTACGGCTTTTAGGGAAGGCCTATATTGTCTAAACTAACGGCCTCTCATAACGGACCTATTTATCATTCATGAGAAGTGTTACGTCTGGATATTTTAGGGTGAGTCACGGTTTGCGTTCCAGAAGAGGCTCTTTACCGTTTAATGTATGAGCAAACATATCTGTCTATGTTTTGTGTCAAACTAATGGACATGCTGGTAAATCACTGTTGATAATTATCATCAACAGATTCTCAAAGACATGATTTCCCAAAGCACACATTAATTTTCCATTTATTTTTGAGGGTTAAATAGAGAGCTGAAACCAGAGGTGATTGGCATTTGTGGATGTTGTACTCCAGACATGCTCCATCCCTGCTCTGTCCAAGGTTTGTTGTATGTAGATCAACTGTCTTACCTGTGCTGGAAAGAAAATCACTTAATTTAAGACAAACGACTTCGAAGCACAAACTTCACCAGTCTGCCGAAAGTGCTCAGTATGCCAGCATGTCTGAGTCCACAATAGTGAGGCAGAGATGCGTCAGCGTTGGCAGGAACAGCACAGAGGCTGAATTAGAATTGTTTTGCACCTAAAATAACAAATTCTGAGGGAGCGCGGCAGATGCACCGGGCTCTGCATTCACTGTCACATATCCGCCATTCACAAACACATAGAAGGAAGGTGTCTTAGTTGACACACACTGGCAGCACCTCGCAAATTGACGTCACATTGCCTGCTGTGCTTGATTACCACATTAATGAAGTGGACACGTAGATTTCCCGATGGCCTTTGGGTTCACACTTTGTCTGACAGGCTGCTGATCTCTTCATCTGTGGGCCGTGAGTTTGTACAGGCTGATCAATGCTGCGACAAGGTGTGATCATGTCCATGCCATCCACAAATATGTCTGGGCGTGTGCATTAGTTGCAGCGTGTATTCAACTGCAGGTGAGACAACATAGTCCTCATATCGTTGTTTGAACAGTCAGAATGCTGTTTGTGATTCTGATTGCGTGTCTCTCTATGGCTTATAGGACAACAACGTGTGTGATTGAGTGCGTCTCTGGGCACATTTGCGTAGCCATGCAAGCATACATGTCACTCCATCTCTGTATTGGCTTTTTCTGTCTTTCTGACTGTCTCGCTTTCACAATCTCTCTTTTCCTCAAAACCAGTCAGCCATGGAGTGGGCACAAGGGATGATCTGTCAGAACAGCTTTAAGATGGAACGGACGAGATGTCCACTGAATATACCATGCTATGAAGTGCTGTAATTCCTGCTACATGATATTCAGGATTATTAGAGAAGGCTCAGCTGGGGCTTTTTTTTTGCCTTGTGCCACCTTTTGGATTGTAAAGTGTGCATCTCATGTCCTTGCTGAAAAATAAACACTTGTGTCGCTGTGCAACTCCATTTAAACTCAAAGACATATGTATACATCCTTGTATTTTACTATGAGGATGCTCTGCGACAAATGTATTACGGACTTGATAGATTATCTAACTCCCATGGGCAGCCAGTGTTTCAGAACAGCATGGAAATCAATTTTCAGAGACTGGAAACTCACTCACACCATAAATGTGCCCATGTTCTTTATAATCCTCTACATCATTGTTGCATGACTATTAAATGATTATTATATTAAGTTGGTGCTGTCAAGTACAAGTCAAAGTGCACACTTCAGAGCATTGCAGAGCCTCATTCCATTTATATCCACCCCACAGAGACCATGTAACCTGCAAACAAAATGTAAGCAACTAAATCTACATTGGAATGGATTACTTGTCTCAAGTAAGTTTTGAGTCTCTTTAAGTAGATCTTCAAACTGTATTTGCATGAACTGAAACTGACGGCTACCTGGCATATAGGAAATCACTCAACACCTACGCCGTGCTATGGAAAACCTTTATGCAATGTAATATACACATAATGTGTACTTAACAGGTTAAACCATGCACAACAACTGATAAGCAGCTTTAAGCACTGCATGCATTACCTCTCAACCCTTATACCTGGACTAAGCTAATCCATCATCAACCATAAATCTAAGTTCTTAACCTTAAAGTAGGCTCACAAAAGCAGAAGTGTGTGTTTGTGTGTGTGTGTGTGTGCACACACACAAACACACTCATATACACACACAATTAGTGTAAGGTTTGCTTTTTGGAAGCGTCAGACTTGCAAGATAAGACTAATTGGGAAATGCATTTGCATTGACTACATTTAACGTGATGAGCATTTTTTAATGGAATTTAGCTCAGAGAGAACAAAGGCGGGTTGTAAGAACACTACAGATCAGGCATGCTTTATGTTTGTGCAAGCTGGCAAACACATCAGCAATGGTAATACTAATTACTTGACATTTTTAACATTCTGTCCTCTAAAACAAAACAACAAAGTACCACATTCGGTTCCTTAATCTTCCATCTCCAGTGACAGACAATATCCAGAGATAATTACTTGTAGCGATTATGAAGTCTTGTAGCATGTAGTAATCTCACATTGTAAATCAACCACAATTAAGAGCCCTGACAATAAAGTAGCATGTTGCTTGTGTTGTTACCAGTGCTAGCAGACAGGGTTGAGGGATTTTCATTAATGAGTTCAGCACAATGAACACAACACAGGGGAACACCTGTGGCCTCTGCTCTTCAGCTTCCCGGCTCTGCCCACTTGTGCGGGCCGTGTCTCACGGTGGCGTCAAAGCGGCTCTGCATTAGCCAACACAACTCTCATCCTGCTCCCCACAATACCCGCACACATCATGGGGCTGCTCTTTTCTGTCAGGGAGATGTTTTTAACCCAAAGATAATATGACTCATAGATCACAAGTGCTTTGCTGATGATTGTGCAGCAACATATTGAAGGCTTCAAAACAAAATGGTCTATCTTTGTTCCTAAACAAACAGGCTTTTCCTAATGAGAATACACAGGCAGCGCCCTGAATCTCACCTTGTGCAAGTGATTTGAAATGACTACGTGACATCGCACACGAGCAATGCATTCCCATCTGTCTCTGTAGTAGGTTTGCAAACTTTGAGCCATTGTCAGGGCCCAGAGAGAGATTTATTTAAAGAAAATAGATTCCCCACTCATATTATCATCTTCCTAATCCTCTCACAGTGTCAGGCTTCTGCTATCCCTCCTTGTCAACTCTGCATTGTTGTACTTTTCAGCCAGGCTTGTGTTTCCATGCGTGTGAGAGGCAGTATGGACTGATGACTGAGGGTTTCGAGGAGAGGAGGTTTGAAAAGAAGTGAAGAGGATAATGTAGAGAGGAGCAAAAATATAAACCTTAAACGGATCCCCTAAATCTATCTAAGCCGCCTAAAAAATAGAAAACAAATCTGAGAGGAGGACGACATTTCTACTGCTGTCTGACATGAAAAATAGCTTCTTCTGTTTAAAATGCTAGAGTCGACTAATCACGACATCAAGTAGATAAAGGAAAGTGAGATAAGACAACCAAAAACTTAAACAAATTGACTCATTGTGAAGACTTTAGATCCATCCCAGAAAACACAGCGTCAAGGGTAATTGACGGAGGAACATTACCAATTATTGGATAGCAGAGTCATATTCATTATAAAGCCACACAATGCACCTCTGGCTCTGTCAGTGCATTCCAAACATCTTATTTTGCCAAAGGAGATTGTTCCAATCCAAAAGCTATTTATTTAGTGGCCAATACTCAGGAGTGTTACATGGAAGCCTCTGGCACAGTTTCACCACGTGACACGCAGATGACAAATAATTAACAAGTGTGTGTTTGTGTGAAGAAAACAGAACCGACTGTAGTGCATGTCACTTTTTGGAGTCTTTTTCTTCCGTTTTTTTTCTTTCTGGAAGCCATTTTCACACTGAATTACAGCACGAGGGCTCTGAGTTCAGAAGTGGATGCAGTGCTCTTACACAGCTGAGGACTTTCTTATTTATGCAGTCTGAAGAGACATCTGTGATGGAATCCACATGACATTCCAACTTGGAAGGGGACTAAACATTTTTGCACATGCACAGAATAATATGTCCATCTCTGTCTTCCCTTTAAAAAAAAAAAAGAATCACCTGATTCTTGTGCAAACGCCATCTCCTCAGACTTTGTTGTGGAAATGAGATGCAAGGATGGTCATTAGCGGATGATAACGAGGTGAAAAAGACAAACAACCTAAGCCCTGTTGGTTTTTTAAATATTAATAATTAATTTCTGATTAAGTGGCTAATTTGAGTTTAAAAGGTCAATGTCAATGCAAATGCCATGGATCTTAGGAGACAGGAGGGAGGTGGGGGAGGGGCACAGGCAGACGGTTGACAGTGCTCTCCTGTTACTTTGACAGCTCTCCCCCTTCCCAAGATATCCTCCCCATGCGACACTGCCTTTGTGTGCTGAGGACAGCAATTCAGTTACACCAGCACCTGGGCATCTGCCCTTTTGGCATTGAGAGTTAGCAGGTCCTCAAGATGGAGTGGCATAGCATTGCAAGATAGAGCAGAGGTTAAGAAAAGGGGAGAAGGGAGCATCTGTCATGTACATTTCTGTTGCTTACCAAGAAAAAAAAAGGACGTAGGTGTAGTTTGGTTTGTATGTGAGCTCGAAATCAGAAGCATGTATTGGGTTTTCCCCTCCTGTGTGGCATTAAGTCTGAACTGAGCTGACTCCTGGCATTGATTCATCTTGTTTATTATTCCTCAGATTAATCTCACCCTCCATCCAAGTCACAGTCAGAACTCATTTATTTCAAGATGGTTGACGTGAAAACAATGGCTAACTCAGTCTCTGGAGTGTTCATGTTTAAAGATGCCTCCAAATGAAAAAATGTCTGCTCTGGCTGCTGAGTGAAATTAAAACCCTAAGTGGAGGATGATGAAGAAAAAGTAGCAACAATCGTCTTTCCATTCCATTTTTCCAAGGCTGTGTCGCTCCACGAGAGCCCGCCTCCTCGTCCATGGCTTTAATGAGACAGACTGGTGTCACAGTCACATCTGAGCTCAGTGCTTGTAATATCTGCCGTGTCTGTGTTCTGGCAAATGTTATCTGTGCTCATATGTCTGTCACAGCTCAGACTGACTTTTAGGAACAGTAAGGGCTCAAGGTAATTGCTGCTGCGTGCTAGAATAAATTATGTCCTGCGATGTACATGCACGCTGTGGCCTGTGATACTGCAACTGCAGAACCACTTAAAAAGTCAGCCCCACTGTAACCTACTGCAGGGCGATTAGGCTAATTGTGGGGTGCCATTGCAATCTTTTTTGGGGTCTACTAAAAATAGGCTTGGACTTTTCCTTACAGTCATCCAACAATTAGAAGATCTGCTGTATATACAACTATTCCTTGAAAGCAGCATGGTATAATTGTATTAAACATTTCAAGAGTGAATTGATAAGATGTAGGCTGACACCAGATGTTGTCTTATATAATGCCTAGAGGAGGACAAGAGGATTTACTCTGGAATCCAAAAGATAGGATGGATAAGTGTTATTTAAAAGTCAGGAGTGAGAGACAGATGGAGTTGTAGTAATTACAGAATGTAGGCCAAGGTCTTTTCCACAATCAAACATCTTTTTATATACAAAACCCTCACAATTGTCTTACAGTCTTAAATTCAGTCATTTACAGAAGCAGAACCATATTTTGACCTTATTAAAGCTTGTACAATGGGGATAACCATGTAATGGACTCAACAGTTTCAATATTCCCTCTCATTTTTATTTTTTTAATTTAATTTGCTATTTTTGTTGCAGAGAGGACCTCTCGCACAATCTCTCCATGTGTGTTTCACTGCTGTGAATAAGAGTGAAGTCCTTTTCAGCATTGGCCCTCACTCATAGAAACCATTCAAGCCAGTATGACCTTGCATCATAAACACAGGGCATCAAACACACAGTGGCGGTGCAAGGTGCGGTTTTGTGTGCCAGAGATAAGCAAATTATTCCAGTACTTGGTAAAGGGTACAGACCCCAAGCTGCACTCAAATGACACGCTGAGGCGGATTGTGACACGTGTGTTAAGAATGTTTAATGCATGTTGCTGCTGTGCTGCATTGCATCCTTGGCCTCGGTAACTGATGTTGGGGTGCCTTTTACTTTAATTGTGGCATGTGGTGTGGCTAGGGACAACCTGTATCATGATGGAGACGTAGACGCAGTTGTGAGAAGTAGTGAAGCCTGTAGCTGGTCGTTTTACATTCCAATCACCTTGATCCTGCAGGGTTTCGGTTGTGCATCCTAATAAAGCACTTTCCTTGGCACATTGCTCAGGCTAAAATCCAGGTGCATTTCTGTTTAAGATAAAAACTGTTTGGAAAGCAAACTGCTCTCAGAACGTTTTTTCTCATCTGGTTGTTGGCCTTCAACAAAGGGACAGATGTCACAACAGTGTGGTCTAAAGGCGGAGTAAGTCCAGTTTGTATGAAAACACCATCAGATGTGGATTTACTTCCCTTGGCAGTGGAGGGGTAGTTTTTTTGTTGTTGGGATTTTAATGACGTGCAAAGGGGGAAAGCTCAGAGCTGTTTTTATTCCGAAGAGAGTTTTCCACCCATCTGCTGTGGCTGGCAAGGGACCTTGAAGAGAAAGCTGCATTCTGCCTCGCCTGCACAAAAAAAAGGTCAGGCTAATAGATAGTCACTGCCATGTATGCGGTGTCTCATAGCCGCCCATTCAAGGCCTAAATCACACATTGCTCAATTCCCATGGGAGGCCGGGGAACACAGATGCCACAGTCTGACAGTGAACACGGCCACGGCTCTGCCCCAACACCCCAGCCTAAGATCACTCTCTGAGCCATTTGTGTGCACCTCTGACAGATCCAACTCTTACAAAAACAACAAGTCTTTTTATTCCCCAGATGGCCGGGAACAGCCAACAGTTTGCCCTCAGCAATCCCGCTAATATGTCCCCAGCCCCAATGCAGAGACCTGCCTGACGTTAAAATGTTGTTTAGGAATGGAACGTAATCTAGAGGGTAAATATAGATGTGATCCACTGCCAGCTCTCCAGCAAAATAATAAACAGAACATGCTGGCGGAACGCACTTGTTATATTGCTGAGCTGGGGTTACGTAAGATTTATGAACTGCCATGGTGGTAACAATTCTAGGTAGAGGGGATTGATAGTGTTTGGTGCTAAAACTGATCTGTCTGGGACATTAACTCAGAGCAGATTTGTCCCTGTCTTGACAAGCACAGCCATGTCAATTATTTAAAAGTGCAAAACAACAGCCCAGAAAAGACACCACTTGGTGTGTGGAGCTAATTTACACATCTCTATTCCCAGAAGTGTGCTCATGCGCTAAGGCCATAATAAGAGCTAGTCTTTCATCCCAATGCGTCTGCGTGCTAATTTGCACTATTGCCATTGTGAGCCCCCTCATCCCTCAAAGACGAGGGCAGCAAAGTGAAACAAAGAGGATTTGAGGAGAAGGTAACAACATCTCTTTTTATTAAATACTTGCTTAGTGGCTCACTTCATAGGAACAGAGGGGGGCAGAATACTTTTTATTGTAACAGGGAGATACAGAGCCAAAGACAATAATTAGGCTGTGGCAGGGCTCTAATGGAAGAAGCAGTTTTTTTGTGTCACGGCTGCTCTCTCCAATGATGGATGGGGAGGTTAACAGTCGGTGTGAGTTAGGCAGCCGAGTACACAACATCCACTGGAGGCACTTTTCAGACAGAGCCCTCCTGTAGCTGCTGATCAGTCAAGCAATCCGGATCTAACTTTTAGCTATTTACCTAGCTTCCCCATATTGTGATAACAAACCACAACCGGGCCACGGTGTCCCGGTAGTATGTTTTGACATGTTTTATGTGTCTGTGTTTGGCATGCTGCGTTGTTTACTGCTTACAGCCCTTTACATATTTGTTTCGCACTCTCTGGGGAATGTGAGACATTCTCTTTGAGAGACCACAAAGCATGCCAAAGAGGTATAAGGTAGATGTCTGCACACATGCCAGTGGTATTAAACTCTTTTCCGAAACACAGATTGTGTTGCAGAGGGGGAGCCTGTGACGCACTGGTCAAAGGGAAGTAAATAGATTCAATGACATTGTCAACAATGAAAAAATAGCAAGTACAAAGAGTTGTTGAAATGAAGAGTTGGTAAGGAGAGACTTACAACGGTGGAGAGTGGATGGGACGGCAAAGAAAAGTAGATAAAGTGGGCTGTTATGATGTCTAAAGTAATATATGTGTGTGTGTGCGCGTGTGTGTGTGTCTGTGATGGTATCATTGACATGAAAATCCCACTGACCTCTAAGACTGATTTGGACCTGTGCCGATGAGGCTTTTCTTCTTTTTCAAGGAACAAGCAGACATGTATTATGATTATGTGTGTTGCTCTGTTGAACCAGGATATAAAAGTACACAAAAACATGCAAACATGCTTGTAAACCACGGGAAAAAAAGGTAAAGGTGTTAAGCTTGGCGTCACTTGACAACATGGTGAGACAGAGGATTGATGGAAAATATACAAGGTGCTTGAAGCACTTGTGTTGCCGCGAGATTGCTTTAAAGGTATGCTGTTTATACTAGAAATATCAGTTTCATTCTCCTCCTGAATGTCCTGGATTTCTCCAGGAATGAAAAAAGAAAAAGATCGAATGAAAGAGAGAAAAAAAATCATCAGTTAACATGGAGGATCTGAAAAGAAACCCTAACAGTGCCCCCTCCCCTTCCTTAGATTACAAAGAGCTGTGTTTGTTTCCAAATGTCACACCTTGTTTCTGATTAAAATATTATCCTTGTCGTTGTGTAGTCTCCACGACACATGACGTGGCAGCGAGAAGAATGCTCGCCCACAGCCCAATCTGTCAGGGCCCCTCACAGCCGGCCCCGCCACACACACACTGCACAGGTTTACAACTGCCTGATGCAATGCATACATTTAGTCCGTTTCTCATCTCTGCACGGAGTGCCTCGGCTTATGAAACCATGCGATGATGGCACTATTATCCGCTGATCAGAATAGCACTTGGCGCTGTGTGGGAGAAGCTGGGGTGATCTGGCCGCAGGTGTACAAACACACACACACACACACACACACACACACACACACACACACACACACACACAAACACACACACACTCTATCTCTCTGTCTCTCCCTCTCTTTTGGAGACTCACACCATTGTTGTTACATCAGTATATGTATGAGCCCTCTTCAGCTCTCTGCCTCCCACCTAGCAGGTGCAAGCACTTCTATAGAACTAAAAGGCTTCAGCTTTCTCTCTCCATACACGACTCATCCATGGCCTGTATAGTCCTCCTGAAGAATGTGATATTATGATTACATATTAGGGACAAAAAACTGTTTGTACTATAAAGTTCTGTTTTGTCTCTGCATACATCAAACTGTTGTGTTAAGTAATGAGTTTGAATTGTAAAAGAACAACTTTCGGTGAAACGTTCTTCTTGTTCATGCGATGACTCACATTGCTGTTGGTGAGGTGGCTGTAGTTGAGCCAACAGCTGAACTTTAAAAGTGCAATGTGTAAGATACGGCCAAACCTTCAAAAAAGAATGTAAAGAGGTAACAGTGCTCTGAATTTTCTTTTTTTTCTTCTTTTTGTCCACTGGGAGACTACTTCACCGGGTGAGGGGCGGTTCCGACCTTCAGTTAGCGGTCAACTGTAAGAAAGTCACATTCAGCCCAGTGCAAACCCAGGTTAGACCAAGCGCCAGCCTGCTGCGACTACCGGTGCTGGGGTTTGCGCTGGCCGAAGGGAGTTGCTATAGCTGACAGCTGTTGCCAGTAGGGATTGAATCCAACGAACAAACTATGGCAGCGTACATGGATTGTAAAGCTAACGTCTAGATGGCTAATGTAAACTGTAGGCCGACACCACATGGGAAGATCATAAGATAGCAGTGTTATTTTGACAGGTTCTCTGAGTTTCAGCAGTTTGGTTGACATTTTTTTATTCTTGCCTATTCTTGTCAGTAGTTGGCTTTTTTTATATGCAACTTTTTTTAATATCTGATGACTGTAAATGTAGTTTGTATTGACCTAGGAGTAGAGGTGAAATGCTGACCTCTATTAGTTTGGAGAATGTGGCCAAATCTTATACTTTGCATCTTTAACATATTCAGAGTTTTGATCTGTTGCATCTCGACAATACAGCACAGAGGTCATCTTTTAAGGCGAAAATATGCTGAAGATGGAGAGTCGTAATGGGATGTTCCCCTCCGCCTTCTGCCACGTCACTGCGGTTTGTGCCACACCAGACAATATGCATGTTAGCAGAGCACCTCTGTCAGCATGGATTGTAGAATATTGAGTGATATAGCCTGGAAGGTGTCGTGGCATTCAGTACCTCGGTCTTAGCAAATATGTCAGCGCCAAAATATAAGTTGAAGTTGACACGGCAGAAAAATGACAGAAATGGCAGATGTCATTATGAAAGACAGCTTTGAAATAAAAAAAAACGAGAAAAGTATAGGCCTGTGTGTTACAGATTATAGAGTAAGAGTTACAGTGTATATTGGAGTTTATGTCTTGAATAAATGGATATTTTATACAAATGCATAAGTAGAGGGCATTCTTTATTTAATTTAAAACAAGGATTTGTTTTGCATCTTTTCAAGAGCAATTTTCACCCCGTCTCTGATTCGGCAGAAATATAAAAAATATGTCAGACCAAGTCTTGCTGATATAATAAATAAAGTCCCAATTTGTAAGAATTAAAAGTTCCATTCCCCCCAAAAAATCTCATTCATCAATGAATGTCAGGATTCTCTCTTGATTATAACAATGTGTCTAACTTGATGTATAAACTCACTGATGGACTTCTTCCATCGCTGTTTGTGCAAATTAGTCTTCTGTCTGGAGAAGCACCACGTATGCAACATCTGTCTGTGTTGGTGCTGATTCACACCAGGTCTGCTCTCCGGGCCCGCAGTCTAGCTCAGTCCTGCTGCCTGTATTCCAGTTATCTCCCTTTTCTCTAGCTTGTCATTAATAAGACATATTTAAAGTGTGTGTGTGTATGTGAGTGTGTGTGTGTGTGTGTGTGTGTGAGAGTGAGTGAGAGAGAGAGTGTGTGAGTGTGAGAGATAGTATTTGTGTTTAGACATACACTGGGCAAAGAAAGCCAGTTTCCCCTGAAGAGTTTGTCTGAACATAAGGGCCGTGACCTCTCAGCACCAGTCCTGTGACCCCTCAGCTCAGCATGCTCAACCACCTGCAGCACAACATTCATATAGCTCCGGCTTATCTCCAGTCACAACAATAAACAAAGCATTGTTTTTAAAGAGATAGAGGTATGAACAATGAGCCTAGGTGTTTTTTGTCTGGTCCGTTGCCTCTTGCGAAACACTGCAGGATGATTGGCACTGTTTCATTGTGAAAGCAGATTTAGGACAGAGTTAACAGGTGACTAAGGTCACATAAACATATTATCCGAAGCAGCACCTGGTATACCGACGTAGACGCATTCTGCAGACAGACGGTGGCATTTCCACACACATCCAACCATTTATTTCCCATTTGATGCGGAACTCTTAATCATAGATTTTAACACGAGTCCTATAGAACATTATCCACATAAAATAATCCGACATAAGAAAAACAGGACGACAGACATGCTAAGTGGTGGTATTTGAAGCACAACAGCATCAACATAAACGATTAGATCTCACCGCAGAACTTCCTCTCTTTCAAGCCCTTCTGGCAACACACCGGCCTCACAATGAATAATTAATATAAATTGGAATTGTTTGCAAGAGTGGTAAAATCACAAGGGCTCCGACTAATTGGCAAATGTAGTTTTTTTCTTTTCTTGCTACCTTGTTGCCAGTGGTAAGAAATTAAGAATAGTGGAACTTAATGAGATGTGGTTTGGGACAGGGTTGGGAGAAGTAAAACAACCAAATGAACTGATTCATTTGAGACCAAATTAACTACAATTTAACACCACGGTAAAGGAAAAGACTTGTCTGAGAAACTGAACAGGTGCATTGACAAATTGAAAAAAAATCTAACCACGATTTGTTTGTTGCTTGTGTGTCCTCGGGTACAGGCAAAGCTACCACCCACAAATAGTATTTAAATGACATGTTTACAACGTGGAATTGATAGTCAATTGGCAAGTTAATTTAAGAATTCTCTCCATGTTAAGCATAGCCACAGATAGAATGAAGACATTGTGGTAAGGTAGACTATTGCTAGGGAATGTGTGAGTAATCCAACATCATTGTAACAGGTTTCCCTGTTCCCCGGTGAGTCTCGGACTTGCACAGAGGCAGCACACAGCTTGAGGTAGTTCCAAAATGCTTTTATTATCAACAAACACACATACAGGCTCGGTGACGCTCCTCGCTCTTTCCTCTCGCCTCTCAGTCCCTCCTGCTCTTTATTGAGAAGACACAAACCGATTAACCCCAGCTGAGGCTGATTAACCCTCAGCCCCAGCTGAGACTGATTAGACATCATTCCGGCACTGTTCCCTGAGCCACACCCCCGCTCCACCCACTCTACAGCTGAGTCTAACCACACCCCACTGCCACAGTCATAAATAACAAATAGCATATAAATTCTACATGCAAAAATAATTTGCTGTAGATCTGTATAGCGTAACCATATAGCAGTCATTCAGACATGTCTCCAGACTGGGATATTTTCCTCTCTTTCATTTCCTTAGCTTCCTTACTTGCTACAGAATTTTTTTCCTACCCTATTTATCCTGAATTATTCAAAAGTGTTGTGAATCCCAGTATGATTGTGAATCTGGGGCTGCAGCACTCAACTGCGCAGTCGCATGTGCTTGTTTTTTTCTCGCTCCTCACAGTGCTCTGCCCTGTCTTTTCTCGTGCTTTCTCACTTGGTTCACAAGCCGGAGCAGGATGCTGCAGTCCTCACGCCCAAAATCTCACCTTGAAGGAGAAAGAGGGGGATTTTAGATGATGAATACTCAAAAAGTTGTGTCTGCCCTCATCTAGAGAGCGAGTATTATTCGTCTGAATCTGTATTCAGGTCAGGGTGCTTTTCACAGGGGAGGGAAAAGGGAAGAAGGGATATTTTTTTCCCATCATGCACCAGCAGCAGGACCCAAATTGGCACAGAGGGTTGGGCAATTTCTCCAGGGATAAGCATGCTGTCTCTTGCCTGACTCCCTCGAAGGGAAACCTGCCAGGGACATCCATTCACCACAACACCCATGTCCGCTGTCTCCTGAAACAAAACCAAAGACCCAAGAGACCAACACATTTGTCCCCCCGCATCTGACCTGCCACAATGTCCAACGACCCCACCTCTGCTGTTTTTCATGCTCCTTCAGATTCCCATGGCTGCCAAGTTTGACGTGCCAATGACTCTCTGGCACTGCAGAAACCACAGTGGCTGCCCTGAGAAAAGGTTATGAAAACAGCTGCTGGCAGATGAAAAATTCATGCAGTGTTACCATATATTTGTGTATCCCCGCCTTATCCTTTCCCTTTCGCTTTCTCTCTCTCTTTCTGAATGATGCACAGATGACACACCAGTCAGTACAGCACATGGGTCTGGGGATCTTTTGTCTCTGATCTGTGGGAGAATATTAATGTAGTGTGTGCTGTCTGAGAGAGATCAACATAAAAAGAGGGATCTCTAT
Source organism: Cyclopterus lumpus (assembly GCF_009769545.1). Classification (NCBI taxonomy): domain Eukaryota; kingdom Metazoa; phylum Chordata; class Actinopteri; order Perciformes; family Cyclopteridae; genus Cyclopterus; species Cyclopterus lumpus. The sequence goes on from NC_046978.1 coordinate 7,800,878, forward strand.
CTGAGTCACAAGTACTGGGTTGTAGGGATTTTAACGTGGCACTGGCTGGATGTACCCTCTAATAGGCCAGTGCAGGAAACATGAGAGGGATCCTCAGAGAGAGCGATAGAGGAAGATATGGAGTGAGGGAGAGGAGAGAGAGAGAGATATGGAGAGCTAAAGAAGCTATTTCTATAGATAAGAGAGTCTTAGCTGTAGCTGAGCTACTGTGCTTGACTCAACGATTTAATTCCACCATATATGTATCTCCTCAAAAATATTTAGTGCCAAGCATATTTTTGCTCTCCAGTTGTTTTGCATTACATGCCCATCTATGGCAGACATGCAGTGTAATGGATGCTCACCACTTAATGAGCTCCTTAACTTGTATCTGAGCTCAAAAAGCTTTGAGTCAGAAAATTATAAGACACATCATTTAATATCTGTAATTTTTTTTAGCTCATTCTACTAGATTTGCTGAAGGGATTTTGTTTTGCCATTATACTTTGGAGGCATAAATGAACCAGACTCAATGCTTTTAAATGCTTTGACCAGGTGACCTTAATCAGTCCAACAATGTACTGTATGTGTGGAGGCAGTGCACATTACACGCCTCTCCTATGATGACATAAGAAAGTGTTGAGTTGAAATGGATTTCTTTATTTTCAGACTTTAATGTAGTTTTAAAATGCAACGTGGATCTGGCTTATATGAATTTCTGGTGTCTTGTAAGCCCAAGCAGGTTTTCTTCCTCCGTTTATATTTATGTCCAGTTTACACCCACATATCTAAATATTCAAAGCAAAGATAGATCTATTTGAGATAGTATTATGAAGTTTCCAAAAATGATTGTACTCCAACCAAGTAAAGAGCAAATGTTGAAGTCTTCATTCAGCCCAAAGAGTGTTTGAGTTAAACATTGCTGTATTCAATATGCTTCAAGCTTAAGGAGGCTCTTCATGCAATGTTGTGAATTTGGTTGATACGTTGTGCTCCTGGATGGCAGAGACACATTATGTATTTTGGTACGATGACATTTATTGATGGAATCACGTTGCCATTCTGAATTTCCTTTAGTTTCAATCAAATCTGTGGATATAATAGATGGATATTAGGCAACACATATTCAGTGACGTACATGTGCCATAAACATACAACCCACGTCGAAAGGAATGGTGCGCTTATGTCCACCACAAACATTTTGAAATCACATTTGCTTTAAGTATTCACTTTTTCAAGTGTTTCAAGTATTTTACAAAAAACACAAAGGGGATACGTTTAGTATTAAAGGCCACAGGGATTATTAACAGTAACTTAATGAGGCAGGAGGTGGATGTCGTGGGACTGTGCAGCCCAGAGCCGAGTCCTTTATTTCAATCAATGTATGGTAATGAGGGAGCAACAAATGGTTGTCCAACAAAAGGAGTGGGACATGAATACAGGGTTACAGGTTGTTAAAGCAACTCCAGTAAGCTTCTGAATAAGCAGCGAAATACTCTAGATGCCGGTTGCAGTATGTGTCCTACTGTGTCATTACTCAACTGATGCAGTAGTAGGGGCTTGGCAACAGGTTATGATAAAGGACGGCATTTTGAGCAGAACCCTGATAACACTTCCATCTTGCTCTGGGGATATCATGTTGCTTAGTTACTCTCAATGTAATCTGCAGGCATCTCACGGCCATGCATTTATTGTAGTCCTTCAAAGCAATATTAGATAGCATCTATTCATGCTTGCTGCAAGCTGCATGTTAATGTCAGTACAAGCTCTCTGCGTGCACCTAATCACACCCCGACAGAAGCAGAGAATACTGAACTAGATCATCAGAGGACCAGCTAAATTGCAGCTCTGCTATGAAACCCAGAGGCCTCTCCTCCCCTGGGCACGCCTCCAGGGCTGGATGTGTCCCCAGTGAAGCAGTCTGTGATCCGCCTCTGTTCAGAGAAGACTGCTGTGCTGAGCCTATCATGTGGTAGCTGGGGTGGAGGTAATGATAGATGGGCGTGGGTGTATTAGGATGGTGGAGGATAGAAAGTAAATTTCAGAAACAAAGAGACTCAGTTTTCAGCGTTACAAAGTTTCTGTATTGCGAGGCTTGATCAGACGATTTAAATATTATTTGATCTTTCTTTCATCTTAGTTATCATCCTCTTAACCTCATATATCCCCACTGTGGGCTCAACTTAGCTTTCTCTTCTATCCCTTCCCTGTCTGTCTCCCACGCCATCACCTATATTCCGCCTTGCAGAGTGGAGAAAACACTTGTTTTGACAGCTCTGGTAACTGACTAAATGTCACATGTCTGGAAGAGAGGGATCTGCAAGTATTGGATATCTTTGCACTCGCTTTCTTCCCACTTCCTCCTCCCTTCTGCTGTTTGTGTCTGTGAAACCAACTAGGGGTTGATCCTGCACAGTGTGATGTGATGGCTAGCTGATTACGTGTCCCTTAAAGTGTGCCTGACAGAGGATGAGCAATCATGTGCATGTTTGGGTTTGCAGTTGCATGTGCTCGACTACAAATGGCATCTTGTTGAGAAAGATTAATGAGGTCTCAATGCTTTGACTTCCACCTGTGCCGTTACTTGTTTTCACCATTTACTCACATGCAAATATGAGCAAGGCTGCAAAATATTGAAATATAACGCAATCAAAAAGCACTCCATTGTGAATGTCATAAACCCAGGCTTAATATGAGGATAATAGCCGTTTAAAATTCACACACTTTGATGTCTCATGAGAGACAAGTTTAATAGAAAAGGCCAAATGTAGAATACATAATTTCACTAACATAGAATTCCTGGCACATAAATATGTGCTTCTTGTTATTAAATCCACCTTCTCGGCTGTCAGTCATCGGGTATTGAGGAAGCAGTCGAGAAACATATGTGTTGACACTAATGTAGACGAGATATGTGACATGTGTGGGAATTTTCCTTTCAAGTATTGAATTAATGTGTCCCAATATTCATTATGCACCTACATTTGGTGTAATAGAAGGCATCTTGGAGATAGGTTACTGCCTGTGATGTCTTCTTTTGTGCAGGCTCACCAGGCTGTGAGAGAGGGTAAGGAGAGAGGCGCTATTAACATGGCATTGAAAAGACCTCCCTAATGTTTGCTTAATGACGTTCTGGTGGTCAGAGATGCAGGGAAAATTCATTCAGTACAGCAATAATTGCAGTGCTAAGTTTAGTTTTGATTCATCGACAATGTGTTGATACTATTTGGTTGTATTTTATGCCCATTAATCTAAAACCGCATAATGATCTTGCATCCATTGACTCAAGTTGTCCTTGAAGAGTCTATTCCCCCACCCCTCACTCAAACACACACACACACACTTGCATTTTATATTTGTGAGGATAATGTATTCACATTCATTACCTGGAGGCTTATTTATAAATTTAACCTGAACAACTTCATACCTAAAAGGCCTCAGTGTTTCAAACAAAGTGGTGTACGACATATTGTCCAATACAGATCTGAGGATACTGATACTATACATTCACAACTCCACACAGCTGGCCCTTTTTTGTGTGAGGTGGCCATGATTGTCTGATTTTCACTCGTGGAAAGTTATGAAATGGAACGACTAGCCATCGTCATCAGTTCCTCCCTCCCTTCTCTCTCAAATAATTTAGTGCTTGTAGTCTCAATACAATGTCTCGACGCAGTGACAAGAGAACTTGTGTGGGGGCCACAACCCCCTGAGTGCCCTGCAAGTACACATGTGAACACACAGGCACACACAGAACATTACAATTGACAACTTGACATTGACAGTAGAGAAAAGATTGGGACTATATGTCATCTGTACTACACAGCTCGTTTCCACAGGGAGCACACTTTCTGCTCTTTTCATGACTCGCTGGGGATCAAAGTTAAATCCACTTTTCATTGTCATTTAATTACAGCTCTTTAGTTTCTGCCTAAACTTAGAGTTTGACCTTGCTAGTCATGATGCAGTGCGAAAAGACCTTATGACATGATTGCCTCGCTGCGATCTCAATGTCTGCTGTGGCTGCAAAATGGAGAAGGCAGAAAATATGTGCTACCAAAAACTGTGGATGGCCATGAAGGATGTGAGAGACACTAACATGAAGTGGCCCCTTGGTGCAGCCTCCCCAAATGGACCACTCAGTTGTCTCTGTTGTGGAATATGTGAGATCAAGTGTCCCTTCACAGCCAAAGATTTGACACTGGTGGACGACACCAGAACCAAAAGAAGCAGCTTGATGAATGAAGGACTTGTACTGGTCTGTTACCATGACAACTTCCAGCAAGTACAGTTAGTTGGTTGTCTGCGAAGTGACATAACATAAATATTACCCAGCAATAGTTGCATATCTGTATTCAAAACAAAATGAATGACAAACTTACTTTTGTTCAAGTTTTTTACCAAAATATAGAGGTTTCTTTGTTTTGTTTTTATTAACTGGGTTATGATTCAGAAGTACAGTTTTCATAGCACTCTTTAAAGAGTAGCCATGAAAGTTATACTTTTACACTCAAATATAATAGAGAGGTCAGAGAGGTCGCTCATACGAGCACTGGAAAGATGCAAGATGAAATCCTCTCCCCTCAGAAGTCCAGTCACGCTTTCCACAAGTGCAACGATTTGTAAGGTCTTTGGTGTCCACATCTTTGGCAGGCATTTCCCTCGTGTGAAGGCCAATACTTTAAGAGATTTGTGTAAAAGGCCAAGTGTGTCAACAACATTAAACCTCCTGTCCGATGGGAGAATGTCCCCTGATTGCATTTTTTCAGTAAATGCACAAAGTACAGCAATATTTTTGTTTATGCCTCCGTCCCACTGCGATTGTTTAAGTTTTCTCACCAGCTGACATTGCTCGGCTTCAATGGACTACCTGGTTGACCCTGATGAGTCACTTTATAGATTTTTATTTAAAAATCTATAAAGTGGAAAGACTGCTTGAACAGCAAATGATTACTGTTAATGTTTCTTCTATTACGCCAAAAAAAACATTATATAAGTAAGTAGCTCTTTTAAAGAATTGTCTAAGTAACACTAACCTAATGTCAAAATCCTAATAACACATTGAAGATTGCGATAGAAAAGTAATTTAGAGCAAACCTACTTCAGGCAACAGTGGAAAGCAGGTGTGACGTGAAATAGTGAGGACAATAGTTTGTATGCTTTAAGTTTGGGACCTATACGGCTACCAGGCAACAACTGCTTTCACAAGTTGAATATTTTTACTTTGTCAGGAAACGCTTTATTGTCATTATCTTCCTTCATCGATCTTGCCCTTACTGCATCCGAGCAGCATCCCTCCTCCTCTGCTGCGTGTGATATTCTGCATGCTCTTCTCCCACCTTGACTCCCTGTCTCCTTTGCAACATGACAGCCTAAAAACAAGGAGAGACAACCGAGCAATCCCTGAACTTGTTTAGCTCTCTGTCCTCTCCAACCCTAAAGTTTCTGCTGATGAACGGTAACATCCAAGCCATTCAGTGTAGACATATTGCCACTACACATGAAAGAAGTGTGGGCGATAAAAGACACACAACAGATTGTGTGAAAAGGCTATGCCAGCAGGGGTGATACATTACAGCTCCATATCCTTTCCCCGGCTGGAGTTTAGGTGCATGTGTGTCAGCGATTATGTGTTAGTCTGTGCATCTAGGTGATGTGCCTACGTGAGTTGAAGAGGCAGAATGGTGGACAATGTTGCACAGAAGTGAAATAAACCTGTGATAGCTGATTCAGTCTACTGTGGGGAAAGCGAGGCCTCTTGTGACTCTGGGCTGACTAATAGGGTTTGAAGTATAAACAGGGTGAGGTTGTGAGCCGTTATGAGTGTTGTCAGGGCACAGGTTGTCGAGAGGAAAGAAAAGCAATCATGACTGACATTAATAAGAAAGAGCAGCAGTGCAGCAATAACAAAATAAACCTAGACCTGCAGACAACTTGTAAGTGTGTGATATCAGCAGTCGTAGAGGAAAAAACGAACACAAAATAAACTATAAAATTGTCCTGACCAAATGCAGATCTTGGCCTAGTGTGCCTGCAATGACCACTGCTGTAATGGTTTATTGAAAGAATACAAACCACAATTGCCCCTTCTAGACTGCAAGCGTATCAGACAACCCTCAAGGAGAAGGGTGGTGGGTATGAAACAATGCAGATGTCTTAACGGACAGATATGGATTTAAAAAAAGAAAGAGTGAATGTCATGCGAGACTAAACGGCAGTTTGCACCGACTCCATGCAGTTAAATTGCAGTTCATTGTTTAATGCTTCATGTTGACTGTTTAATGATTCTTCTTCTGTCAGTCCGGCTTAAGGGTTTAGTTCTGTTAAGTGTAAGGTATGCTAGCTGTACTAGCCCTGCTAGCCGTTAGCTCTGTTAACCAAACACACCACCGGCTGCTAACAGCTGACTAGCTCTCCTCTTAACGACATTAGAAGACGTGCTCAGTTTTAGTCAGCGTGTGTCATTTCCTAAATTATCATCCAAAACTGAAGCGGTTGCTGATCACTTGGTGGCCGGTTAGAAACAGTTAAGAGTCAACAGTCAATGTCAGTATAAAACAGTCACTAGAAATATGTTTTAAAAAAGAGGCAATTGAACATTCACTCGTAAATGAGCACAGAACAACGTACAGACAGAAGTGTTTTTTACAGTGCGCTCGTTGCTTTATCTAACCACTTTTCCGACCTCTTAATATGACACATTGGCTCAGACTGCTTTAAGGTTTTGAGATGCCATGGTCTTTGCACAGTTATTTTCTTGTAACCACAAGTAACAGACAGACGTGACCGTTACTATCCAAACACAACAAAAGGCAATAAATGGAGGCAAATACTTTTGCATGTCATTAGTAACCCTTGATTAATGGTTTGCCTAAAACAAACAAGCTACTGTCAACATACATCTGAATTAAGACATAGATGCACATGCACACACACACAAGCACAAACACACTTTCTGTGTATTGCAAACACAGACTTTGAATGAGTTTACAGGATAATTTTCTTTCTATCTTATCATGATAGATATGACATTCAGTCATGTCTCAAGTACTGTAATTACAATCTCAGATAGATAGCCCTATTTTTCTTTCAGTGATACACCCTTTGCCGGATTTGGCATTGCTCTCTTTGAGCCTCGTATCCGCTTGTGAGACTAACTTCTTGCCCTCTTCCTTGCCCCTCACGCTACTTGGCAGACAGTTGGATTCAGTTTGTTGGGGAAATAGCGAAGGAAACCAATGAATACTGTGTCTGTCTCTGTGAGATAACGGCCTAATGAAGTAAACATTCCTCACAGTAGAAACAAATGTATAAAAAGAAAAGTATATATACATATTGCGGCAATTTAGTTCTGAGTTTAGAATAGCCTAGTTTCCTCTTGAAATGTTGTAATGTACGGATGCTTAACATTTATTTCTTTATGAGTATTATATAACTGAAAAACAGACAAATCTAAGCTCGTAGCTTGAGCTTTAAAGCAACCGCAATGCGAGCTGTTGCTGTCAGTGAATCACCATGTCCAGAGGGAATGCCTGGATTTTAAACCCCATTGTGCACATTGTTAAACCCACACAGGTTCGTTTAAATAGGAGTGCTATGGTACAGACTCGCTTTAGGGGTTAAGGGTGTGGGTTGGGCCTCAGCTCTTTGTAATAGGATCTGTGGTGTGTAGACTGTGGACATGACTTCATGTTCCTTAAACATGGAGTCATGTCGTGCATGCCCTCTCTCTCTCTCTCTCTCTCTCTCTCTCTCTCTCTCTCTCTCTCTCTCTCTCTCTCTCTCTCTCTCTATCTCTTCTCTCTCTCGCAGTTTTCCCTCTCCTTACATTGCTATTCTATTAATAGATAATTCTGCCTCAAGAGGATGTAAACTGGGGAGCAGGGGATAGAAAGAGCGACAGCATATAAGGGTGGAAGTGATTTAGATGGAGGAACCGGAGCAAAGACAGAAAGGGAGTGGTTGATGAAGTGAGGATGGAGAAAGAGGGCAGAGAGCTGGAACGAGGAGGCCAGTAGGAATAGCTAGAAAAACATGCCATAGAAAAAGCCATAGAAACACAATGTGAAGTGAAGCTAAACAGCATCATCGAAAAAAGTGCGGCATGCGTTAAAGTAAGACTTAGGAACTCAGCTCGAAAATGTTCTGCATGTGCTGGCATTCAAGAAGGCAAAAACATTGAATTCAGGTGGAAGCTCTTGTAGGTCAAGACAGTCTTCATGTCATCCTTATACTCTAACTAGCATGCTTTAAACCATGTGACAGACAAGTTTCCATTCAAATGAATCACAAGGACATTGGTGAACATTTAGCTAAATAATAGGTAATTTAGCGCATTCCCAATAAACTATTCCATATGCAAATATCTGACATAATTTAAATAATTGCTTTGTTTGCGAAAGACAAAGCAGAAGCAGGCATAGAAACATCAAGGAGTTTTTGAAAGATCTGTTTCCAAGAGCCTTAAACATATCCGCTGTTTATAGATTTGCTAAATTTTCCACCACAGACGGATTTGTGCACTTTTATTGCGTATTTCTGGAATTTCTTTATGCTTGGTTTTAAAATGTGCACAGAACCAGGTAAATGGAAACATACCTGTTGCTGTCATGATCTGGTCAGTCTTTTCCAATTTCAATTGTGGTTATAGCCATCAGTGCTGGAGGTCTAATTTCCAAAGGAACACCTTTAAGCACATCAGCAGGTTTATTTTTAAACTCCTCTATGGCTCAATTTCATGGCATTCAAACACTTGGGTCTGCAGGTAATTGAAAATAGCCTGCTGTTTGACAAGCTATAAAACCATTCACAGTCATTACCCAGCCAATGAAAACCACATTTTACCAATTAGGCTGCTGATAATAAAGCCACCTGATTTCTCTGTGCTACAGAGGAAAGGCAGGCAGGCCACATGTGAAGGTAGTGATTGTAGTGTGACCTTAGAGACCTTGCTTCCCTCCAGGGCCACAGCTCCCACTGAGCCTTAATTATAACCACACACGGCCCTAAAATGCACAGCCATATCTGATTCTAGATTAAACCACTTTGCCACACTTAATTAAAATGAGAACTTTCTGTGAAAATGAGCCTGGCTCAGGCCGACTGCTCGGAAATGTTAACGCTAAAAAATCACAATGGATGTGTGGATTGAAGGGATTGTAAAATAGGATGCTTACTCCAGCTGCTGCAGTAGCTTAACCAATTACCTGCTGAATGCAGGATGGATCATGGCAGGATAACCTGTCCATAGATAGAGTCTGTGGGCTATACACGACAGGGAGGGATGTGGAATAGGTTGTTGTCCCATTTCTCTGTGAGAAACTATGTGTGGGCACATCTGTGGCCAGTTAGCAGTATTGTTGTTCTCATCAGACTGGGTCACCACAGGGACAGTGCTCAACGTATTGCACCTCCCTGAGCCTTTTCTACCTTGTTGAGCCTTTTCTCTCAACGTTGTCCCCCACGCAATCCTTTCAATGGATGGCTTCCTCCATCTTCTACCCTTTATCCCTCCACAGTGAGACGTGACTCCGCCGTGTCACAGTGGGATCAGTTGAAGAGATCCTCCGCTGAATAAAACAAGACAGAGAACATCAGCATGTGACGGGGTACAAATTGCTTTACCACCGAGATCTTTGCTGTGCTACAGGTGAAGTGTTGGAATCATGCACTGCACCTCGAGGTTATTGTTGTAATTCACCGCAGCACTTGATTTCCCTTGATGATAGCTGCAGCTCATGACGGGTGGTTAGACTGAGTTATTTGCTCTTAAATAGTGGCAGCAGAAAAGATAATATCTTCCTGCCATATAGAGTGTTTCATATGCTGTCATTCTTCAGCTTTGTGTCTTTTAAATGACATTGAGGGGCCCTTGGAATCCACATTCCCTCCTGCAGTGAAACATGGGCTTATTTCACATGCAATGCTGGACTGTCTGCACCTGGCAAAGTCATTCTTGGTTCTGTGAAATTTATCACTGACATTGTCTGAGATGCATTACAGTTACTTTGTGCTGCTCCTCTCTGATATTACCATTCAGGAAACCTTTGCGTGTTGAAATATCTGCCCAGCAACTATGGGATTTCGCAGCAGTTCAACAGACCAATTGGATTTTAAGGAAAGGACACATGTAACAAATGCCTGCACCAAAACCACGTCACGCTGAATTGTATTTATCTATTTTTGTAATTTTACCTTGGTAACCTTGCCTTCTTGGAAAATAGTGTGCAGCAGTTGTTGGGATACCTGGGAAGTGTAAGGAGCTGCTGGATTGAGAGCTAAAAGATTAACTGTGTGTATGTGTGTGTGTGTGTGTGTGTGTGGGGGGGGGGGGGGGGGGGGGGGTCTTCTTTTTATACTTGCTCACTCGCAAACCCTGTGGGACATTCAACATGGCAAAAGTGCTTCAGGACTCACTTCCGCAAAATCCATTTTCCTTTAAAGAACAGAGTGGTGTGGCCTATGCATGTCAATACGGCAGTGTGTGTGTGTGGATAGGGGAGGGAAGGTAGGCACATCATTGGCTTATGAAGGGAGAGAAAGGCAGAAAGGGGTAACGGAGGGGCGGCATGCAGTGAGATGTGAGAGAAAGCCCTTTCATCTCTTTCTGACGTCTTCAAAGACAATGAGCCTCACCGACTGCACTCTGTGTTGACATTAACACACCGCGCACACACACACACGCACACGCACACGCAGGCCTTATGTGTGAGTGAATGTCAACGGGGACACTATTGATAACCTTAAAAGGTGTTTGCAGCGCTGCCCCTAGTGTACGGTCACACAAGTGCATGTGAGCAGTCAAGTGTACTTACACACCGCGAGGAAGAAGAAGATTGCGAACGTACATGTCAGAGTCTCTCTTCTTGTCCCTGTCACCCCATTGCCGACTTTAGTGATGGGAGAGTACATCAAAAGGGGAAATGTTTTGAGACGAACACAGGATGTGGGTGGGAGGCAACACAAGATCCAGCTTGAGGATGACAGACAGAGCAAGAATTATATCATTGTTATATTGCCATTTTCATTGTTTTCATTTTCACTAAATCAACATCATATTAGATCCCCTTGCTTTCTTGACACAGACAGTTGCTCAAGCTGATGCAGTCATGCAGCACACTAATTAGACATCGCCTCACATCTCAAAGTCACTTGTAGTCTGCCAGACCAACTGTGGTGGGTTTGGGCTTCAATGTGGGTGGAAACAAAAAATCTGTGAACCGGGTTTGAAGCAGCAATAACTGATTTATTGATGAGTGCAGCTTTTAGCTTTATTCAACACGGCAACACATTGTGTAGGTGGTAGTGGTGATGATTAAAACATGAATCAAAAGCCTGTCGGCGCAGCTTTGACAGCACCAAATCTCCTTGCGATCCACGAGCACAGTTTCAGCTAATTGTCATGTCTTCTCATCATGAAGAGAAAGAATCCCGTCTGTCTGTTTGAGACGAGCCTTCTGCAAACGGACCAATCATAGCGTGATGAACCCCAACATATTAAAAGGAATGCATCACATCATAAGCGTATATATCACAAATCCAATTTGGAGCCGCTACATCTATTTAATCACTGATACAGTGACATATATTAGATAATACAGATGATCACGTCAGTGCATTCAAGTGGACTTGTTGACACCCTTTCTAGTGGCTGCATATGTGTCTGTGTTTATCTGTGCTGGAGGCTCCTTGCAGTTAGAAGTGTCCTATGCTTGTTATTGTGAGCAAAATGCCTTGTATGTATCTCTCTTTCTCTCTCTCTTTTTCTTTGACTATCTCCCTCACTCTCTCTGTCTCGCCCTCCACTGCTGTGAATCTGCAGAGTGAAATGCTGCGGGGCACAGAGTGTCCATATATTTGACTGTGTACTATATATCTTCTGAGGAGGCGTGTTACATCATTTGACAGACTGGGAGGAAGTGGCGGTGGTGTGATGGACAGGGAGGAGGTGACAGAACAGTTTAGATCTTAAAAAGAGCAAACGCAGCAGTCGTCGACAAAACACAAAGTGCTGGTGGCAAGTTTTCTTTTTTCTTTTTTCCTGCAGTAATGATAAAGAAGATAATTAAACTGTTGAATTGACTTACTGTAAAGGGACTTTTTGTTTGTACTCCTAATCATTGGCAAAGTATTACACAAGCAAAACACATTTTTATAACCATGTTATATTGTGTACCCTACTGTGTCTAAAACAATGTGATTTGTTTTGAAAATCGTATCCAAAATGTCATGTATCTTTTATATGATTCAACCTCTCAGTGCCACTAATTTGCGATATTGATGCAAAATTACAGTATAAGTATTTAGTCAAAAAACTATGTTTGAATAAGTAATTTTGATTAATAGTTTATTCATCTTTTATTAAAATGGGGAATCTCAATAGGATCAAGACAACCACGCAGACTTATTATTATTATTATTATTATTATTATTGTTAAGTGAAAAAATGTTGTGACTTGCAGAAGATTTACATGACTTTATCTATAAATAATACACATTTGACCTTGAATTTTCTAGTCAGGCATTCCACATAGTAGAAGGTGAGTGATCAGTAGACATACAGAGCATTATTTGTGGTGCACAGTTCAAGGCAACATTTGCATTTGAGGCGTTCATCGGTGTATTGACCAAGAGTTTTTTCTAATGAGTTGTGTAAGAGCTTCCTAGCTGCACTGAGGTGTGCCTTGGACTGTTGGGCACACGCCAGCTCTCAGCCCTGTCAGTTGGCTGTGTGGCTGGTGTGTGTGTGAGTCTGCGGTAACAAGGTGACAGCAATGGTACCTGGGTGAGCAATGAGCAGCGAGGCGCATGCAGGCCATCTGTAGTGAACGCAGAGAGAAATGTAAACCACAGGGCTGCTATTATTTCTTTGGCCTAAATGACCTGCACTACCTCCTCTCGTATAACTCCCCATACCCCACCGAGGGCCGGACCATTTGTCCACGTGATCCTGTATCCTATTGGCATCTCTGGATCCACGGAGACTAACTAAATTCAAACTCTAAAATTAACTCAAGAGAGTCTTGGCTTACATAAAAGAGCCCATGGCTTATTTAGACCAGGCAGCGCTAACAAATATGGTAGTGTTTCCCAAAGTGTGATGTATAACCCAGTCATCATTCCCCAGAGAGAAAATATTATCTCTAAATTAGAAAACTCCACTTGAAATAGACTTTGATACATATTCATTTATAACAAACAATATTTCATCCACAGTCCATGATGTTGATTTGCAGACACATACACAAGACATGATGTTGATAAATGAATGTGATAAGAGACATTCATTCTTAGATTTCACTGCCATTGTAATTAATGCTGAGCAAGTTTTCTCCCAGTGTAATAATCTCAGATATCTGTAATTGCTGATGGTAATGAACAGTCATGCTTGGGATTAGAGGGTTCACCATATTGCATTTGTAAGGAGTTTGATAGTTGTAAATAATACCGCAGACATTTCAGAGAGAGAGAGAGAGAGAGAGAGAGAGAGTGAGAGAGGATTCTCTACTCTACAGGAATGCCAGGAGGTTAGCAGGATGGGGTGGGTGCTGAAGATAGAGTGCCGCCATCTAAGCAGAGATCTGTAACTACTGTTGTCACAAGCAGGGTACCAAAACCTTTCATCTGCCCATGTCCATGCCCATGCATGACATCCCACATGTCTTTTTGCTGTGCAGCTCATCCGTACCAGCCATGTCAGACAAGAGAGACTTCAAACGGTAGAAACGCAAATGCAGTTTTATCAGCCTCCGACAACCCACCGCCGATCCTGCGTTTGTCCCTGTTACCCCAAGCGGAACAACGATGTAACACCAGCTGATGTGTTTGTTCTGTAAATCAGAACAGAGCAAAACAAATAGCATACAATGCAGCATAACAATAGATGTAACGATAGCTCCAGTTCAGCTCTTGTGCCCACACACTTTTAGCTTTGCATCAGCCGCTGGCACAACAAGAGCCTCGTCGAGATCTAATTGAAAATTCAGGTTGATTACAAATTTAGACCTTAGTCTGCGTAGCTGAGTGTGTGACATATATTTCCCATTACCACTTTGGATCCTGTAATTACTTTCTGTGCCTTCTGACACACACAGCAGGCAGCCCGAGCAGCTCCACTCAAATACACTTTCACTCTTGTCTGCCCTCTTTGGCATGCAACATTGTTAATATCCCGCGGAGGAGTACAGTATCTTAGTGCTCCACGGGTGTTGATGTCGAGAAGCCAGAACTGGTCTCGTAAAGCTCACAGAGGTCTGGAGCAAATCTCACAGCAAAATGTGCAAGAGAGCGAGACCTCAGGTACTGTAAACCTCAGACAGCTATTCAATTGACTGTAAGTATAAAATGTTAGCCTCGGGAAACGGCACCTCTAGTCGGGCACTAACAAATTCAACATAACATAACATAATTGGTTGAGATTTAAACATTCCACTCTGTGTACACTGTTTATAACCTACTTGTGTTTTAAAGCCCAGGACTTGGTGAGACAGAAGCCTATCCATGCAATAATATTACACAATAGCATCCCTGCTACTGCATCCATATCCATTCATTATGACCTCAACCCTCTGTGCAGTCTGTTCTAGCATGTGCAGTGTTTTACCCTCCTCTCACGACAAACAAGTTGCTGCTACTTATTTTGAGAAGACACTTACAGTACTCATCTACTTTGAAAGCATCCTCCATCCTATTCCTTAATGATATTAACCCCCCTAATAAGCACAGGTAAGCCCTGCCCATCAGTGGTCTATTTCCAACAGGTCAGAGCCAAAGGAGCGCCACTATCCCGCCTCGGACTCCATATGGCCGAGTTTGAAATCTGGTTTGTCCTGGGGGGGATAAACGGAGTGGAACTGACCCCAAAATGGACTCATCATAGGAGTGTGGCAACAGATGAGGGAGTTTAGTCCACATGGCTTCCCTTTGCTCATTAAACCAGTCTGCACCTGTGGTCCTGCTGCACAGCACATCTGCCAACCATAGCCCTGCTCCTCCTTTACTTTTCCCTCTGCAGCCCTCTCATGGGGTGATGCACCCTCGATTTGTGAATATAGACACACATACATATCTCACTTGTAATCCTCCTCATCAGCATATGTGCATCCTGGTTTTATGATACACAATGTTGTATATAATGTTCTCTACCTGCTAAAGGTTAGACATTGGATACAACATCAAATGTGCATTATTCCTTACCACCACCAGACTATTAGATTTGTTTCTCTTTCTAATGTTCTATGATCTATGCTGATAGTGGCATCATACACATTCACAAGTAGAAAGCAATATGGTAAGATATCTACACAGTGGCTTCACAGTTATGCTATAATAATCATGTTTTTGTATCCCACATTTTACCTGGGCTGCTACAATATTGTGTCTTCATGTTTATTCTGGTGTCTAAACTCACGTAGGTAACTGTCTGACCTATCACATCCATTTGTTTGGAGCATGCTGTGATTAACGGGTCTGTGCTTCCCAGACGCAGCTGCAGCTGCAGGCCGGAGCATTCTCTCTTCACTAGCAACCTGCAAGTTGTAACCACATTTTCTATTTTGAGATGAATCCTCTTTATTTGGTGGCACGCTATGAAGGAACGAATACTGAAACTAGTTTTATTCATTATTTGCTTAAAGAAGGCGCATTGATTTCAATTGAGGACATGTACAGGGTTATGGAGATTACTGGAGTAAGTTTTATCTATGTATATTATGTTAATGACAATATTTGAGGCTGTTATTATTTTCACAATGATCGTGCAACCTTTCTTGAAAGCACCCTGTTTGTGTCCCACATATCATATCTCTGCAACGAATTATTTGAATATAGGCTATCATGTTGAATAAAACTATTTTCTATGTTTTTATGTAATAAAGTAAACATTTGGGTGAGACTATGTCTGACGATAATATTCAATATAATTCAATCGACCATTATAGTTTGGAAGCTCTTGGGTGTGGCCCAGTCTGCTTCCAGCCACTCATCTTCATGTCTCTCTGAACTCAGCTCTTCTACTCCAGGAAGAAAGCCACGCCGAGCTTCAGAGCTTAAATTAAATGCATGTCCCATATGTTCTTCAAAGAATGGCACAGCAGTAGTCCAATAGGGTATTCACATTAACTTCTGAATTGCTTGCATCAAAGAGAGTGGTGTCTGCATCGTAGCTCGCTAAATAAATTATGTTTGTTTGTTTTTGCATTGATGATGGTGCTTATGTTCCTTTAACAGTGGACCTGTTACACAAACTATTATCAGACCAACAGAGACTCATCATCAGCGCTGCCGTTTTTATTTTCTAATGTTCATTTCAGAGTTTTCCCTCATCACCCACCCAATCGTGGCTGTGCACCTGGTTTGCAGACTGAGCCTGTCTTTGGTTTGTGTTTGTGGTGAGCTCAGTGGCATTTGTCATACATCCCTATGTGTTTGAGTGCACAGGGCACGGCTTTGCGGAGCCACACATGATCTCCTGACAACTGCATGTTGTGTAACAGAAATTCACGATGATTCAATTGCCACAATCATGTCAAGTGGAGCTCATTTTCCTTTTCTCCCCTTTTCCATGGGGCTTTGTAGTGATGTCAGAACTGTATGAGGAAAGCCACACAGACGTGTTTATTTTTCATTTATGGTGACAAGCCTCATCAAGGGCACCAAACAAAACACGGTCTGCTTTCTTCTTTTCTCTCCTCCACGTAGGCAGAAGAGGGGAAATATCAACGAGATGAGAAAAAATGATACATGAAAATGCCGGGTGTAGTTTGGCCTGATAAAAATGTGCATTTTCTTAACATCATTAGAGGAAAAACTCTGTGAGAGTATGTATGTGTGGTGGTAGTCATGGTGATGATGGAGGTATCTGTAAGGGTATGTATGTACATTGTTCATGTGTGTTTGAGAGGCACATAATGCCATAGAGGGGAAGTGAGTGAGACACAGGAATGGTGAAGTACGAGACAAGAGCCAGAATACAAAATAATGTCACAACCTGCAGTGACATGAAGCTTGACAATGGCCTTATTTGTTCACTCTTGGGGATATGTGACCAGATAAGACATGACTTTATCTGCTCTAAGAAGGCTACGCAATTCTACTATGAATATAAGAAGGACATTACTCTACATATGACAGCGTTGATAATAGTTGTAAAGTGTGCTGCAATGTGGGTGTCAAGTCAATATTGATGTGCGCGAGCATTATTCTGTGTGCCTGCTCCAGTGGACATTTTCTAATAGCTCTGAAATGTGTGTTTAGGCAACTGAGGGATGGAAGAGAAAATGATAGGGATAGGGAGAGAAAAGCGCAAGAACAATCTGAGAGGACGTGGTGTACATAGCTGCCTCTCAGACTCCATTAAGGCTGATGGCGCCCCCATAAAGCTGCTCTGTGCTTGTTCCTGCTTATGTTTTATTCCTTATTGTGACGTTTGAACCTGACACATTCAGGCCACAGCTGGTTTAGGCTTTCATACACTCATATTTCCTGTTGTACGCATTACACTGACTCACTGAAATAAAGGCTGAAGCATTGCAATTCTTATTCAACACTATGAAAGGACAGGGCCTCAAATCCTCTCTGGAGCTGTACATGGTACCCGACTAAAACAATGCAGCTCCCGCATGATTTAAGCTTTTCTTACCCCCTACAGCCATCGGGATGCCATGTGTCTAGTCTGACTGCATGGTGCAAGATGGCTGCTTATGCAGAAGCTGGATGTGATAATAAGAGAGATGGCAGGGCCCCTCGTCTCTCAGTGTCTTCCTCCTGTCTTCTCTCAGTACCTGTCACTGTTAGAAAAGACAGTTGCAGCCTGACAGCAGAACACACAAAGCAACACTTAACATAATGACATCAACTCAATTGGCCAACAACGTTACTCTTACCTAAGCAAGCCCACTGGCTCTCAGACAGCACAAGCAAGGCAAACGCGATCAAACAAACAGGCCTCCCTATGAATGAACATGAGAGAGGAAATACATGTTGTGTCGAGAACAGGTTGTAAGAAGTGCACCTGGGGGGTAAAATCAAGTTTATTTGTTTTACATACAGTCTTTCTTGACAGTCCTGCGTTAGCAGTCGTTGTTTTGGCACAGCTCTCAAAGGAAGCATGCATGCATAACTTTGTGGGTGTTTGCTTGCTTCTGTTCAGCAATCATGTGTATTGTTATTTACGACTGCAACTCACATTTATTTCACAATTCAATTAATTATAATAAAAAGAAAATTAATTATTTAGAATAGACAATGTCAAAACTGAACTACACAGAACTTTTCTGTCCTACAGGCACTCATAATATAGAATATCAATGATGTATAATATCACATTTGCAAAATGAGTGAAGGACAAAAAACAATATGCTTCTTTCTTCTTTCTTTCGTTTAGCAGAAAAAAAGTAAAAAGGACACAAGCAAGAAACAAATGGATAAAAATACCAATTGCCCTTGAGGAGAATAGAAGAGATGAAAATATGACAGATGGGCAAGAAGTTTATTTTAAACATATTAGGAATAGACACAGGCAAGTTCATGTCAGAAAACAGAGTAGTGGAGGAGATGAGCAGTGGTCTAATGGGACATGTACCATGGCATAGTCTTTACCCATAGATCTTTAATGGGTTCTGTCTTCCATCCCTGTTGGGCTTTGCTGTTTACTGCCCTGCAGGTCCGCTATTTCAATAGCTGTTATCTGCAAGAAGGACCAGTCGGTGTCAAATAATTCTAACATGTTTATGCCACAGGGCATAAAACAGCTTGTTTATTAAAAGCTATATTGACAAATGATATTGTTTATTAAGAATGCAAAGATAATTTTTTGAGAACATTTGACCTTTTGGACTGCATTGAATAGGCTGTTTTAATTGGTTGTCTGAGTCCCAGTACCTGTAATGTATGTCACCATGAACACCATCGCAGGCTCAACGCAGAATAAATGAGCGTCCATGACTGATGTCCATTTGCAGCCTTGTGCTCTCTTGGGTAGCGACAGAGTGCAAAGAGAAGGACAAAAACATGTATCAAGTCCCGGGGGGTTGATATCAGTACATGTGCATAGACCATAGAGGGGAGTGGGCAATGCTGACATTTATAGCGCAGTGTGAACGAGGCAATAAGGGCGAGAGATGCAGAGGTAGGTTGGTGCAGGGTGATGATGAAGTGACCCTGGTGCAAGGCACCGCTTTTTATCCTCCCTGCCCCTTTGCCCCCCGCTGTAGCCAGGATTGATGAGCATTTGCCAGCAAGGAGACACTGGGCTAGATTACAAACATACCGCTTTGTCTTGTGTGCAGCAGTTCTTCAAATTCTAGCACTGTTCCTTTTTAATTGGTTGCAGTCCTTCCAAAAGCTATTCTCTCGACATGACCAGCACACATTCTGTGTTTTTCTGAGGGGTAAGGGTCAAAGGAATCGCGGAAACGAGACACCTTGGGTCAGAAAATAAACTAAGAGAAGCAGAAGAGGAAGCATCTGAGAAACGAACAGCTCTGAGTTGCTGGAGTGTTGTAATTTTCTTTTGCATAACCTCACTGATGGGTATGCGCGTGCATGTGTGTTTTCCAAAAGCAGAATATGAAACATCCAGATTTTGCATGGCCTAGATTCAATGTTTTTCTCTTTTTTTTCCCCAAATCAGGCCAGAAACCTGAAAGCTTGAGAAATAAACTGTTTAAACGCAGCTTGTTTAGTAGTAGCACTGGGATGGATAAAACATTTTTTGTTGTTGGTGGAGATGGAAAAAGGATTGACTATGTTTCTGAACTATTTTAATTACTGGAAAGATTGAACCTGCTCTCATCAAATGAGGGTACATAGGAAAGAAAGATTAGAGGACAGGTGCTGGCATATATTTGAAGAATTTCTCCCATAGAGAAGCAGGTGCAAGTCATACACAGGTGCTCAGTTGTATCCTAGCAACCTAGCTGTGGGAATAGGCTGGTCCCGCCCATGCTCCGGGGGCTGCTGGGATTGAGATTCTAATTAAGGCTTCAGGCCCAGTCAGAGAGGGGATTGCAAATCATTAGCATTGCTCTTCAGACCTGTGGGAACCTGGCAGCTCTCGAACCTTGAGGGTCCAAAAACCAAACCAAGCGACCATTCAAGAAAAACCTTGATGACTCAGCAGGCTACATCCTTATAGCCTCATGGCCTGGTGATCATGTGCTCTAAGGAGGATTCACAGAGACAGAACAGAGTTTTTATAGCATGTTTAAGCATATTCTTACACAGCAGGGGGATTTAGTTGTGAGTCCATGAACTTGTGTTTGTTGAAAAGCCTTTGAGTGTGGGACTTTGTTTGTATTTGTGTGTATTTCACTGTGCAAGTGTGAAATTATGCATTTCAGTGTGTGCCCTCCTGTGAGCACTATGCATTTATTATTTTTAATGTGATTCCTGAATCACATTGGAAGGCTGCTAATGAAGCTCATTGGGTGTCTTCTCCTGCTGTTTACCGGCTACCGACATCCATATTCCACTCTCTCTCTCTCTCCGGCGCTTTCTCGCCCAGGCTGCGTGGGTAAAACTACAGAGATGCACGAATGTTGACGGGACGATTGGGGGATTGCCAGGACAAGAGGGATTAGAGTGACAAGGCTTGGGTTGGCGTGAAGAAAGCAAGCTACGTTTTAGGGGAACAAACGAGGGGCAGAGATGTGAGAGGTAAAAAGGGCAACTCAGGAAAGAGGGTAGATATGTGATGACACAGATGTCTGACAGAGACAGTGTTGGTGCAAGGGCTGCATGGTGAGGCGTGTGAGATAGTTACTGGGAGAAGAAGCAAAGAAGGGAGGTAGATAATATGCTGACCCACTTTGCAAACACCAAGCTGAGATCCTAACCATTGCGGCAATAAATAACTAATAATATAATAAATAACGGCAGGCCAGCAGAGCCTAACAGCTGCTTGGTGGTAGTCTGTCCCTACAGTGCCCCCCTCGTCCCCTGCCACCGCCTGGCCTGCAGCCTCCACCCATAACCTCATAGCTCTCCCCATCACTTCCACTACTCATTTATTCACACACCCTGGATCACTGGGTGTTTTCTTTTGTGCATTTGCATTTGTACAATCAAAAACATGCCTTCGGGCATTTGTGTGTGTGTGTGTGTGTGTGTGTGTGTGTGTGTGTGTGTTAAGCAGACAGTGGGATACCTGGGATTGCTCTGTGATATGTGCAGGCTAGTCACGCATTGACTTTGAGGTTTATGGATTCACATAGGTATAGTAACACAAAAAAACACCTGTTTTGAAATGATAAAAGGAAAGAAGAAAAAGAAAAAAATTAAAAGAGAGGGTTGAGAGATGGAGAAAGAAATGATGAAGTTAACGTGATTATGTTCACTGATTATATGTGTAGTGTTCTCGTGCAGGGTGTTGGAACTCTGGACTAAACACCGAGTTAAACCACAGTCAATGAAGACGGAGTCGTAATAAGTTTCACCCATTTACTGTAACTCTTTTCCTTCAATCATGCTGGTGAAAACTGCAAACAAAGACAATACAAACATTCAGTGTACATACGTAAATATAACATTTCACAGTATAAAATATAAATATACATTGCATCTTTATACATTTACAGCACTCACGAAATTGCCTCTACGATGCTTCCCCGTGGATGCTAGCAGATTCTGGAGCATGCGGTCCACTGTCAAATGTTAACCCGAGCTAGTGAAACCAGACACCATTTAACCGGAAGTACCGGAACCGGAAGTGACTAACCCGGAAGTCCCGCCCCGGAAGTGAATTAACCGGAAGTGACGTCATAACATGCCATGAACAGGAAAATCATGTTACCAATAACTGTCTTGAAATAAACCCCATTAATTAAACAAAAATGAAATAGAAAATGCCGTAAAGGCAACACAATATGTACACAGTGTTTTTTATGAAAAAGACAATGTATTAAAGCAGTGTACTGTTAAAAAAGGCGGTGTCGTTTTGCTCGTCAGAAGAATGTTGTCTGTAGCTCCGCTTTTTTGCAGATGTTTAAAGTTTGTAGGCCAACTTAATTCTTTCAATATTGTTGCTTTTGGGAACCATTGATTTGCACTGTGTTATGGCCCAGAATCGTGTCCCCCGTGAACACGATGGCACATTCATCAGCGCATTATGACAGATGTACACAATACTGAGGCAGGCTATTTGTTTGCATTTAATGGAAACTATACATGTATGTTAACACCCATACACAACAGCAAGATGTGATTCATGGATGTCTCTTTCCAAAACGGTTGGCGTTAATGTGCTTTTTATAACAGCCAAAGCTCTTTCTTGAAGGGTTTTCGCACAGATTGAGGAAACCGGTTTGCCGCATTAAGCCACGTTAGCGAGGCCGGCCACCAACCAATAAGGTTCACAGTCAACGTTCAAGCTGCTGGATCGGGCTGAGGTTAGGGTGCAATTATTCTGCAGGGTGAATAACTGGGAAGACCTTTCCTGTACAGACTTGGCTTTGTGCACAGGTGCACTGTTATGATGAAAAGAGTGGGCCTTTCCCAAACTATTGTCAAAAATATCACTTTATGCTGTCGCATGGCTGTCTAGAGCCATGCCAAAGAATACAGGGACGCTTTTTGATCGCAGATGCTCCTTTATGAAATGTGTCATCAAACACAAAGCCGAGCACAATGTACTTTAGAGACTTCAAAGCAAAAGCTGCAGTGACCAGTATGTGTGTGCTGCATGGGCGTGTGAAGCTACTTGTCCTTGAGAGGGGGTTTAGCACTGGTACTGGCAATCAATCAATAAGCAGCGTTGTGTGAAGGGGTTATGGAGACATGGCCTTCTCTCTCTCTCTCTCTCTCTCAACAAAAGAAGGCTGTCTTTTTTCTAGAGCACACAGAGATGATTCGACAAACATGAAAACAACTAACGCAAAGCTTCCGTGGCCCAAAAGCAGTGGACTTATGACAATTTACATTTACAGGACATATTATCTGATGAATGATCAAATACTCCAACGGGATTTTACGGACTCACAAAATAAATAAAGTCTTTTGATAACTTTTGTTACATGTATGTCACACAAATGAGCTGCTGTAAATGTCAGACATCAATATGTCATATAAACCCTCGAAAAGGACAATGTTCACACAATGTGCACAATCTAAATGACTAACAGGATTTCCTGCCAAGACCCTTAATCCATTTACTCTATGAGGTAATTAACTCTGTGATTACAATAACACAATGCATGGAAATGCAGTAGGCAATTTGAGACATTGTACTGCTACACAGAAGGGCTGATGAACCCAATCTCTGTGTTATTAGAAACCGTCTATTGTTAGATTAAAAAAGAGAGAAATGAACAGAGGGGAGAAGCTGAGGTTCTGGAGAAAGGAGAGAAAATTGGAGTGATATAGTGCGAAATATTGAGCCGAACAAAGCTAGGTGGGTGTGGGCCTTTAATTAATCAACATTATATAAAGAACTGTTGTCATTGACCCACACACGGGTGCATCATCAAAAGCAAATCCACTTCATGATGTTTAAATGTAATTGAATAGGTCAGATTGTTAAATTTATAATTAAAAGAAGAAAAAACATTACTGGTCTGTTAAATGGACTGCTTAGGTCTGTACTCTTTGCTGTAATTAAATCTAATCAAATCAAATACTCCAAATATCTTCAGCTCTTCACTTCTTGTGTGTGTTTTTGAGAGAAAGAGTATGTGTAAATGAAAAACAACACTGTTCATTATTGGGGTTCCCAGTAGGGAGGATCAAAAACAAGACTAGCATGTGTTCCTTTTCTCAGCAGTGTTGAGTGGAGACAACATTAATCATCTGATGTGTCTACATCTCTGTGATGGATGGCCAGCAAAACATAAGGCAGTCTACGTTTTGTCCACCGTTGGTACCTTTACAGTGAATCAAAGAAGTTATATATAAACATGATCCCAGTTTCCCCTCCGCTGTTGCGATTCATTAACGGAGATGCAGGTGTTTTGTGGCTGTATTGCAGCATTCTGTTCTGGTGGGCGGGCTCTGGGCTGGAGATGACATGGCTGACTGTGAGTCAAAGCGATGTCAGGCAACCTAAAGGCGTCAGAAGGCCATGGATCAGGAGAGTGATAAATAGTGGCGTGCCAGCTGTTTAATGCACCATAGTTTCTGGAGAGCTGTCTTGATTTATGTCCTGATGTTTTCCTTCAATGACATTTTGTTTCCTTCATCGCCATCATAAAGGTGTTTAATGAGGACAGTACGCATGCGGTAACTGCTTACAGTGTGTCCTCTGGGGTGTGAAAGGTGCAGCACAGAGAGAGGGTTATGCAGAGAAAAAGAACTTGGACAGGTTTAATGTAATGCATTAAACCTGCCCCCCCCTCCCCAGATCGATCTTTAAGAAGATGCCTCATCCTGTGAATTATAAAATGGGAAATGTTGACCTTTTCTTGTAACCATCAGGCCCATTAGTGTATTTATTTTCTTAAAGCCCCACTCTCAAAAAAGCCTTGTGTGCTCTGATTAGCTGGCGAGAAAACTATGATGTCCCTTTGTGGGATGGTGGGCTCTCCAGATATCCAAATGTGCGTGCACGAGCACAGAAAAAGTTTTCATTACTTTTTTTGAAGAGTGAGCCAGTGTTGGATGTGTTCTACCTTCTACAAGGCAATGTAGAAGGCCACTGAGGCAACACTTTTATGTTCCTTTATACCGACATACCTGAAGTATAACTTTTGTTGACTTACATTTCTATGCAGGTATGTTATCTATGCATGTAAAGTATATAAAGCATAATATCCTTCATATTATTAGCTGTCGAAAATATAATCCATTATATGATTTGTAAGTACATGGTGAAAAATCCATCATCAGTAAAAAAACAAAAAACAACCTACTCCATTAATACCTAATAACAACTGAAGATAACGTTATTGTCTATATAAAGAAGTGCTGTGTGTGATGACGTGTCAAATAGTTTTACAATGAATGAACCTCGCCCCAGCTGAGAGAAGGGGAACACTGGTCGTGTCTTTTATGAGACGGCGTTCTCCGGCAGCTGGTTAAGGCCATTCTGGAAAACCACTGACTGTTGAAGTTCATGAGGCTAGTTGAAACAAAGTGGGCGCAGCAAAAATTGATTTGAAAATTATCACATTTCATCACAAAGTGAAGATCACAAATTGATGGTGACGAGCAGTGTGAGAGCATCGGAGGCATTTCTTTTTTCTATGAGTTTATAATGAAAAAGAGAGAGTCAGGTTAAAGAGGCATGGGGAGAGATAGAGACAAAACATATCCTAGTACAATTCATTGTCACCACGAGCAAAAAACACCCTCCTCTTGTTTCTACCAGCCTCCACTGATTAAAACTCAGCTGCACGTTGTCATAAATAAATGATCTCCATTTCCTTTTTTACCAACCACTGACCATGGCCAGCCTAAATAATTGAGATTGATACTTGAATAAACCTTTAAAGCCCTAAAACAACATGAGGAGAAGGTGTACAGTTGTGTACAGCTGTTAACTGTATAGCTCTACACCACTATTGGCTGAATACTCAAAACCGTGTATACAGTGAGCTCCTGTGCCAGAGAGAATGATCCAGAGAGGGAACTCGTGCTCTTGAGTTGGTGAGGCCAGTACACACATGCCAAGTGCCTCGGGGGCTGCTGGATCAAGTTTGGTTTTTCCTCCTCATACTGGAGGCTATTCACCATCTCACTGACTTTAGAGGTTACTTCTGCTGCATCGGTGTGGGTGGAGGTGTTTGGAATAAAATCAAAGCTTTTGGCTCTGAATAAGAAAAAAGGCTTTTTATTCGAGATTTCCAGATTTAATATCACTAATACCTAGCCGTATTAGCATCTGCTGGCGGAAGTTTATATCAGTTTTCTACATTCCTACATTGTTTCTTCATGCACATGAGTATGGAGTAAAGTAAAATGACTGAAATACTTAATTGAATTACAGTATGCGCTGTGGCGAATGTCCCACCTTTTTTCCCAAAATGGATCAGCTGAGTTACATTTTCTGAAGCCAATGCAGAAGTTCCGTCAATGATCCAACTTCATACTTGATTTATTTCCTCAGTAAACATTGTGAAGATGAGTTTATGGTCTCAATCGCTAGTTTCAAGTCCTCTTCAATAAAGCCTGATGTTCATTTAGTTTATTATGGTCCTATTTAGAGTAAATAGACCATAAAAATTGAGGGCATGCCACTTTGTGATTGACAGGTCACTACAGCTATCCGAACCGTGTACGGCATCCCTACATCACTCCTTAGCAGTCCAGAAATGGTCACTTCCGTTCATTGGTGGCAAAAATCTAAGATGGCGATGGACAAAATGCCAAGTTTTAACACTTCGAAACATCAGTCCACAAACCAAAAGGTGATATCACAATGACTACGTCCACTTCTTGTAAGCTCCTAAAATATATTTTGATCTCATGCAATCTGTTATGCTGAAAACACATGCAAAGTACATTTGACTATAATTTCCAAAATCCCTGCAGTTGTATCAAAACTGGTTCTATTCCGTGGTCCAAGTGCTTTTCAACATGATCTGATCCATCAGTCTAAGCTGCAATTTTTGTCTGCAAGCTGCAGTTAAACAGAAAATAGCATATTATCTTGAGACCATTGGTTGTACAGCTTTACAGTTACTTTTACAGTTAGGTTTTGAGCAAAGATGAAGACGGGATGAAACTATTTAAAAATGTGCTCTGTGCCAAACACTCCTTGACTGCAAACATTTTGAAAACTGGTCTGCAGTCATAAGGTTGACGGTTTGAGAGGTTGTGTCTTTTCGTGAATAAGACAAGCATCGGTAGACTCTGTGGTCAGTGGGTTGTAAAGATTTTGAAAGTGTAAAGCTCTCTTCTGGGACCTATAGAGGAAAAAGCATGTGATATCTGCAAAACCCGTCTTCTCGTGCCCATGGGGCAAAAAGGGGCAGAGTTTAAGACCTTGAGTAGACCACTTAATGGCCTTTCCCCCCCTTGAGACCTCACAGAGATTTTTATGGTGGACCTTTTGCTCGCGCAGTGAGCAAAGGTTAATGTAACGGATGGTGGGCCGGCAGTGTTTTGAGAATACATGATATGGCATGATACATAGTTATGGAATGGGGATAAGGGACAGAGAGCAGAGAGAGAAAAAAGATACTTAAAGGTCATAGCTATAGTAATTAATACTTTCCCTGGTTTTGGCTGCATGATAGTGTTAATGGGAATCCTAATGCGTTAGGCAGATAATACAAATTGATTACTGTCTTAGGTAACCCAGAGAGGACAATAACGTATAATCCGTGAAGAGAATAATTTCATGAAAATGTGTGGTTTGGAGGTCAAAATTATGATTTTATTTTATACATAATCAGTATGTGTGCTATGAGGTGGTCAAGCAGCTAGAAAGGACCAAAAAAAGGTTAATGTCCCCCGACGAGCAGAAACAAAGACTAAAAGGGGAAGTAGTGAATCAGGTGCCTTCTTCCCTGCTCTAACAATCACTGTTAATGATCCTTTGAGAAAAGTGGTGAACCCACAATTGACTCAAAGTGACGTTGTGTGTAATAGCAGAGGTTTGCAGTCGCACCTTGTGGAGCTACGACTTGCTGGGCAGGCCACTATAGAGAAAGGGCAAGCATGCTCTGTTTTTGAATACATGTTCAAAAAATGAAAGAGAGGCAGTGAGAGCAACAGAGAAATAGAGTGCATCAATGCAGTGCAGTTAACCTTTGAGTCACACATATCTGAAACATACATTCTTAAACGATAACCACAAAGTTACCCAGGCATCAAATATACTGTACGTATCTGTACATTTCATATGATATATATATTGATACTGTATTTGTCACTTGATCATATTTTAGCCTTAAGAATAATGATACAAAAAGGGTTTATCCTTTTTTTTCTTCACATAATGCAGTAGTACCATGATTCTTTGAACACAACGATGTATTTATTTGAAAACATGTAATATAATAACATAATGTATCCCTTCTATGCATAGAAGTTGTAAATGGCTCCATTTCAGAACTGGAGACTGAAGAGATTTGTTATCAGATCTCTCCTTGTTTTCCTGAACATCTTATTGCTCAGGTAATCACCACTGATATCTGCACTCGTTGTTCCCAGAGCACAATTGACACTTGAGAAATGAAATGTTGAAGAAGCGTTTATTAAGACATGGGATATAAGAATAAGCCACAGTGGACCACCAGTGTATCTACATATAAATATTTCTATATCGAGCTGCATGTGTTCATACATTTATGTATGTACGTAGTCAAGGTCACTTGCAGGCCCGGCTAAAGCTGTGTGACCGAGCAGAAGGATTTCTGACAGTAGTACTTTGTAGCTTTAACTAATTCGAGCTCCTCTGTCATGCTTAAATATTTTTTCCATGTACCTTCCCTTCATTCTGGAAACACTTCAGAGGGAAGAACAGAGAGCCGTAGATGGAATACATTCAAATTAGCTTCTTTTTTTTTCAGTCCACTAATCTGAAGTATTACCCTCATATCATGCAGGTTTTTTTTCCTCTCTGACTGTACAAGTGTAAAAATAATGAGTATTTGCTGCACTGCATTTTAATGTGGCCTTGTGTGTGAACTTATAGTTTGATTTTGTACCTTTTTATATACTTCCTTTTTCTTTAAATAATCTATTATTGCGTTGTCAGCGTACGATGAAGAAAATCCGTCATACAAAAACATCCATTTTTTAACCTTCTTCAGTTTTCATAATGTGTATTTTCTTCAAATTGTGGCTGGCAGTTTGTCCACTTAAACTGCTGCTTCAGTCCACATATTCACACTGCAGATGCCTTGATTGTAAAAGAAAACTGTTGGCCTCACATCAGTTAAATTTTTTTTTATTTCTCTGTCCTGGAAACTCTACATTTAAACTAGCTTTGTAAACACTGAGTGATAAGGACTCTTTCGATCTTGGTCACAGAATGAGCTCATTCAGGCAAAACAGCGTGTCCAGTGGACACATACCGATACATAAAACTCTGGTCTTCTCTTTTCTCATCATCTCTATGGAGTAAGAATACAAAATACAACCTGAATGATGCTCTCACCTCAGCGCTTTGTAACACTTTCAACCTGTTAGCTACAAAGCCAGAGAAAATTCAAGGGCTCCATCAGCAGTCTATGATAGTTAAAGTAGGAAAAATAAAGCATGTGGCAGGGGAAAATATCTCCCTTAGCTGTGAGCAGAATCATCTCGCTCTCATCAAGGGCTCTCCCATTCCAATTACCCAACATTCAGAGCTACTCAGTGGCGCTTATACTCTAACCATCCAGCTCCTTCTGTCTTGATACTATTATTTTTTTTCAGCTTTCCCATTTCCAACACTGATCCCTGCTTCATGACTCCGAGGTAGTTGGCAGGCGTCCATCTTTATCACCTCCCCATCAACACCGAGTAGGTCTGGATCAATGTGGCTCTTGGTTTGAATTCCCCTCTCTGATCTTTCCCACTTTATTTAGGAGTAGACACACATACGTATATGTTTATTCTTGCATCAGCCAAACTTTTCAAAACAGAGCCAGGCTTGCGTTCGTCAGATACACATGGGTTCACTTTACAGAACCCTATGGCAAAAACATATTTGTTATTGTCAAGGCAAAGCATGGCTGTGTGAACATTTTGTTAGAGAAGTTAGATTTCTAATGAAAGTTTTTCTTTTTGTTGTACTCTGACCTCTGTTTGTCTTGGCATTTACTTTGCCCATATGCAGAGAAAGCAGCCAAAACACCGCGCCAGGGAGATGCTGAATTAATGATGCAAGACACTGTGGCTGGAGCTTGAAGCCTACCACAGCCGACACTGCATGGACAGATTGTCACATGTAGATCGAGTCACCGTATCAGTGCGGCTCAAGCAAACGCTGTCACATTTCATACCTCGGAAGCGAAGCCTTATGGCTTATCTGGCAAGGCAGGCTTTTCATTCCATTGAATTAATTCCTCCATTTGCCTTTGTTTTGCAGTGCGCTCACATATTCATTTATTCACAATGGAATGTGTATCGTGGTAAGCGGATGCCTCGTCATTGTCATTCAGCCAGAGACCGAGCACGTACTTAACAAGCAAAAGCTCGTTAGATTAATTTTGTTTTCCTTTTTTCTTTTTCTTTTTGCATGTCGCTTCTCCTCATCCAATTGTGAAATATGAACACAAAATGACTCCGTGATGCACAGTATCACGGTTTTGAGCTGACACCATGTCACCAATAATAATGGCATTACACTACATTTGTTGCCATTGCAGAGCCCTCATGTTGATATTGTTCAGTCTTGCTGGAACAATTGTGCAAGTGGTTGTTTGGATGTTTCCAGCTCTTTTCTCAATTCTTGTCTTCATTAATCAAAGCCATCTTCTAGCAAGTAATCTTTTCAAGGGTTGTGTTGCCAATTCTTTACTCCAAAAATGACTGCTTCTTATTGTGACTAGTTTTTTTTTAAGCTGATGCCCTCATTTTATCAACCTGCAGGAAAACCTCATCACTGCTACATATTTATTTTGTCCAAACATAAATACCACCCCTTAGACCACCATAGAGCAATGCCAACCTACAGCAGATCATTAACTGCCTTGATCTGAGGCCCACACTTTCTTTCACCACGATATCCCAACATAACACCTGAAATAAGTGCAGCTGACACTCACCATTAATCCCGTGATCCTTCTTACTGTCACACACAAGTACGACTTTGAAGACATGTTATCCCCTCTCACGTGGCTGGAGAATCCAGAAAACCTCACACCAATGCTCATCCTCACTCAACACTGCAAAATGCGCCAGGGCACACTGAAGGTAAACGTCCAGTTGAAAGATGGAGAAAGGTTGATATTTCAACTCAACACCTGAATCACATGCAACGCTCTTGTCAGTGCTCCTTCAGAACATTAGCATGTGTCAGATTTACCATCCATCTCACACACACTGCCTCACTCTTTACACGTTGATGGCCTTTTCCCTATCTTGGCAGGAAACGTATTGAAGTTTAATCCAAGCCACTTTGTTTGTTTTCCATTAATAGAGCCAAGGCTGTGTATGAACACTTGTTCTCATAGAACACTTAGCTAGCGGACCAGCCGTTGAATTTGACAAAAAGAGGTTTGGATTTTAATCCAGAACAATGGCATCATCTGCAAACAGCCATCCCAGCTTAATCACACAGTCTTTAGCTTGTACAAGCAAGAAAATACTCCTTATCATTGAGGCTTACAGTCAAAACTGGTCCACTGTGTATGGACAGTCGTGGAAACAGCTCTAACCTGTCCTTTCATCTCATCCAGGTGGATCCAAAGGTGTTTCAAAGTGTAGCGATATATAAAATCCACTTCAGCTTGGTCTGTGTCAGTCCTGGGTCTCCTCCCAGTCAGTCTTCCCCCAGTCAAAAATGCCCTCCAAACAGAGGCATCTGTGAGGGTTTCTAATCAGATGCCTGAACCCACTCAATTGCATCTTTTTTGATGCGAAGGAGCAGTGTTTTCACCCTAAGCCCATCGCCCTCTCACTGAGGATCAATCTTATTGTCTCAGTCACTAACCAGAGCTCGTGGCAGTAAGTTATGTGTAGAATATAGATCACCTGGTAAATTGGGAGCTTTGCCTCCAGGCCTTTCTTACTGCCGACTTTGTCTGGTACAATTTCTGCATGACTGTACCTGCAGCACTGAATTGTCAAACTGTGTTTGATCAAATGTTCAATTTTACTTTCACTTATGAACAAAACACTAAGATATCCTCTTGGTCCCCTTCATACTGTATACAAATGGAGCCCATCACCTCTGTCTGCAGGCCAAAGACAGCTCCCCAAATCAAAATGCCATTTGCAAAGGTTGTTTTTCCAACTTCAAAGCATAAGCTTTTATCTCTATTTTCTGTCCCTTTAATTGTCATAACTGTGTGCTGATGATCTTGATTGCCAGCTCATGTAACTGTTCTCAACACAATGATGCTCTATAATATAGTGGGGCTTCTAAGATTTCTCCATAGAGGAAAGAGAAAGCTGAGGTGGATACTGATGTATCCTGTAATTGAAATTAACAATATCAAACACATGGACCCTCAAAATCACAGACTAATTGCCTCCCTCATTAAAAGACATGTGTTGCGTCTTTATTATCTGCACCAGGTTTCATATTAAACTGGATTATTGCTGCTGCCTCATACATACAGCGCAGTACATCATTATTTTTTTGTTAGGTCATTTGGTGACGACATGGTCAAAGCGAGATAGGACTGCATGGTGGCATGCTATATGCTTTATATGAATAAGGTTCATTATAAAGGTCTCGCTCCTCTGAGCTTTAATTCCACTCGGTGTCCAATTCCCCTCCGTAATAGTGCCTTGATCGTTAGGAAATTTAATTACAGCTGCTGGAAAAAAAAAAAAAAAAACTTGAATCAGATGGATTATCCACAGTGGCTATGAAGCTTTGTTTCAGAGTGGGGGTCTTCCAGGAAATTATCAGAACACTGCTAAGGCTTGCAAGCCTCCGATTAGAGACAGGATGTAGACAAAAACGCACTATTAAAAGAGTCCATTTCATGTTCTGCTGGAATAAGGCCTGCAATCCATTATGCGACTATTGGACTAAAGTATAGCATGGCAACCAAGCCCTCATATGAAAGAGATATATTTCTAGCATATGAGCATTGTGTCAGTTGAAAAGGTTGCAATTTCAGTTAAAAGACGCTCCAAATGATAATAATGTAATGGCATCTATGTTGACCCTTGAGTGGACATGGATTTATTTATTTTATTACTGTGCTTGTATGACACAAACAAAGTGTCAAAAGAGAACATTATTATCGGTTTGTTCTAGGTCATTACATGAGTTATATATACAAGCACCACACGCACACAAATATAAACACATGCACCCACAAGCTCAGGAAATGAAAGATAAATGTCTTTAATAATACATCTTTCGACTGAAGTGTTGAAACAGGTGTCAAAAAGAAACAGGTCATCGGTGTTTGCAGGTTCAAATGTGTTGATGGATTTTCTCACTTTCAACTGTGCTTTTCTCAATCACAGTCTGGCAGTTCGGTTTGAAATGCTGCTCAATATTTGATGAAGCCACCTTAGATCTCAGTAAGCACCCCATTGTACAAAGCAGCCCAATCTGTGCGACAGTCTTCTCTGTCATTATAAGAGTTGAACTGTTATATCATCAGATCTTATATTGCTATGTTTTCAGTTTATTTCAAGTATTAAAACTGTTTGATAATGTTCGACTAAAGTCAGGTTCACTTAGATTTATCAATTTGGGAATCCTCTTCTCAGCAAATAATGTATCCCTGTGTTGACTCATCGACAGGCTTCGTTCTCCAAATGGCACAAATCAACATTTGAAGAGCTTGGAAGAAGACATTTCAAATCCTGCAGTATGACAAATCTGGCCTATGACGATGAGTCTGAGCTCGAGGCATATAATCCACTTGTTCCTCAAATATTCTCTAGCAATGCTTTTTCAGACCTACTTGATAGTCATGCAAAAACCTGACACCGCTGACAGCGACACTTAAAGGCTTCCTTTTGAAGAACAGAGAGGGTTGTCACTTATTTAAAAAAGAAAGTTCCAAAAAGCTCATGTGTCTCCGGATTCAAAGGTTTATTTGTCACACCAGATTCTGTTTGACGGTGATGCCGTGTCTTCAAATTTGATCACATCTTATTTGATGTCATAGACATTCAGTGTATTTTCAATAGTATCTAGAACGAGTGTATAGCATAGCATCGATCAAAACCTTTAAACTGCAGAAACAATATAATTAAATGTAGTATTTTCTTAACTTCTCCCAGTCTGCCAATATTTGACAATAAAGCAGAATTTATCAGAGGTTATTAGAGTTGCTATAACATAAGATAATTCAGTGTTAATGTTGCCTATAGTCAGTCACTGTGTTATTTGTGCTCAATTTGATCCACTTTGTAGAAAAAAAGAGACCTCCATTGCAAACCTGTCTCTAACAAATCCCATTCGTTTGCAACTAATTTGCAAATGAAATTATATTCAGTAGCACAAAATGTTAAAACAGGAAGTAGTGAGTCATTTATAAAGGGAAAGTCTATGAGGTGGATGAGCGTACAGCTGCATGACTCGGGCCCAGATGTCTCCAATCTCACTTTCATTTCACCAGTGTTGGAACAAGTATTCAAATCTTTTACTGAAGTAAAGGTAACCCCATAGTGTATAAATACCTAGGCATCAAAATGTACTTAAAATACCAAAAGTAGCAGTACTCAGTAAAGGGCTGTGCGATATGTTGTTTTAGCATCGACGTTGAGATGTGAGCATGCACAGCAGTCACATTGCAGGATGTGTGATGTCAAGTAAGGCAGATTAAATCCAAATCTTCACGCTCCAATTTGTTTCCACACTTGATACAAAAGAAAAACTGTCACTGTTCTCTACACAGTTTACATGACTGATAATGATGCTTTGATGCACAGAGTCTGCTACTAAGTGACAGGCTCAGCATGCAAAGCAAACCACCAATCGGATTCACGTCTCGTCACTTTATCAAACAAGCGACGCGGGCCCCCGCTAGTTGAAAACCGAAATCTGAAAACAAGCAAGGAACAGGAGAAAAGACTAAAAGGGAATATTCAGTTGCAAAAAGAAAAGCAACACCTATTGTATGGAAATATATTAGTTCTAGAAAGGATGACAGCAACCAGAAACAGGTAGAAAGACCATCAAGGTGTTTATTTGTTAGCTCGACAGGGTGGGGCCCCGCTGCTTGCTGCACTCTGCAGCATCTCTCTTGAATTATCTTTTGTCTGCAGTCACACAGTTTGTCCTTTTCCCTCATCTTTTCATTATTTTAACCAAGCAAATCTCAACCAAACCGTCAGTCTCTTTTACATACAATAAGCTTCTTTTGTATCATCTCGTGCAGCACAAGACCATATTTACCTTTCCAGCTTCCTTCATAGTGTAGGCTCATTGTCATGGTATACCCCCCTCTCTGTTTTCCACTCCTCTCTACATCTGTTCCTCCCTGCATCCTGCCATTGGGATTCCGCTCACACTGGCCTGCCTAATTAGAGTGAGGCAGAAAGAAAGAAAAACAAAGGCCTCCTTTTTTTGCTTTCCTCTGTATGTACTCTCCCTCCTTCCAATGCCTCTGGTTTTCTCCCCCCCCCCCCCCCCCCCCCCCCCCCCCCCCCTCCTCAGTCATCTGGATCACAGGGAAATGGTGCTAATTGATTTGTTATACGCAATTTCGTTTCTCATTTGCCTGGGTCTCGACCTTTAAATCTGCACACTCCACCAAATTCGACTGATTCGTCGCATTGGCAATGTGACATGAAACAGCAATAGAACCAATGAGCACCACGGGGGGGGGGGGGGACACGATTAGCCAATCAGCGGGACCATCGTCACTGCCAAGCGTTGTCAAGCTGTGCGTGATAGACGGCATGTCTGCTCAATATCCGACACCGGGGTTGATTTTACTTTGCACCACTCCACTCTTAATACCCTCTCAAAACCAGTTGCTACGCATCATTGTCGACCCAAAATGCTATTAGGTTCATGCAGATATGTTTGACTCTAGTGATCAATAATTCCCTTCAAATGACAGGAAGTGCGAATGGACAGCAACTCTTTGTTTCTTCGTTGAACATCATTGTTCCGAGCTACACCTGCAATGTGTGTGTGTGCAAAGTATTTGAGATTACAAATTGATTGTAAACTGAATAATGTATTTGCCTGGAGTAGACACACTAGCTGCTACCTTTCCCTTTCCAGCACATTGTCTATTTATGTATTGAAAGTTGTACTACATATCACGTCCCTCCATATCTCTGTTGTCAACACTGAATCAATCAGAATACATTGAGCAGCACCTATTGACCTTTAATCAAATGATCAGTGGATTTCAGAGCGTAAGAACAACAACATGTTTATGTAATGCTCTGCACCGCCAGAAGGTTTTGTTGAGAAACCTATTCCCTCATATCTGCACTACTCAGTTTCATCTATCTATCTTTGTATCCATCTGTACTGTCTGTGCACTCTCCCTCTGCTGTAGAGCATGATCAATATTTCAGTGAAGGGCAATTTATTGCCTCTGTCTACATCAAGAAATTTGAGAAGAGCTGCCCCCGATGCTTTCGTCCTTGCCGAGACATGTGCATACATGCACAGCAGTGGACATATATGTATGGACACCCACTACTCCATCCTGTGACCCAGACCCATTTTACCACTTCAGCTAACACAGCTGGGCCAACAAACCGCTCTCTGCACAGTTCTCCAAATTACCCAGCTGCCCCATGCATAGTCCAGCTGCCCCAGTGAGCCATGCTCATTTATAATAGAGCCTATGTGGCAGGCTCCAGCATTAACACACTCCACTGTACTAGCACACACATATTCCACTCTATGGGGAAAGTGTGCATTCCAGCATATACACTGTGTCCTTCCTGCTGGTGACTTCCCAGCAGTGAGACTGTGTCTCAGCTGGGCTGGTTCTCCCTCAAAGCCTGCCGCCTGCTGCCACACACCCGTCCTGATCAGTCACTGTTAATAAGAAAATTCAATCCCCAGCCCATCATGCATGGCTCAGCACCCCCACTTCCCAATATCTACAAACTGGGGCGAACTAAAGAAAGGAGAAGTTGGCAATAAATGGGATTTACACATATTCCGCCAGGTTTTGTCAATCTTCAATTAAAACTATGTCAATTAAAACTATTCATTCCTCCCACTATAGGTATCCGAGCAAACATAAGTGCCTCAGATGAGGGAATACTGTTGTTTTGTTAAAGATAACAGATTCACTGATGTCTTTATGCATGCCTTGTTTCGGTTGTACAGGGGCTTCTGCCTAATGATCTGCGTCAGATTAGACGGATAAATCATTAAACGTAGTCGTCTGTTGCTCTGCTCAAATTGACCTCCTTAGCCATGCAGTGGAGTGTGAACCGTCTTTTTAGATTGCTCACTTCCTACATTATATTCTCAAACCAGAAGGAAGGGTTGAGAATATAATGTAGGAAGTGACTGTCATCATTTCTTATTTCATGCTCCTGTTCCATCTCCACTGCTCACGTACCCTTTTCTGCTCCTCTACATCCCTCCTCCCCTTCTCATTAATTGATATTGTTTCATTTCATTAATTTCACATTCATTTTCTTTGTGTGTTTCATCATTGTTAATTTCAACCTTTACTGTCACCCATAAAAACCTACTTGAGGTCCATCTCGTGATCTGCGGTCTCTTGTCTTTTTCGGATCCAAATTATGGCTCTTTGACTTCTAGCTGAGCTGAAATTAAATTTTAAAAAAATACTTTCATCATTGTAGGCTGATTGTTGATGATGAGACCAACACTTGTGTTTGAGATGCCTTTTGTCATAACAATATTGACCAGTCCATGAGACATTTGTGTTGTTGTTTCTGCTGGACAAAGTTGGCAGGAACAGACACAAATGGCTTTTTAGCCAATGACTTTACAAAAGTCTCAGAAAGCTTTACTGATGCCTGATTGAGATTTTCCTTGCAAGTCTTCTCTCTGTGTCGTAGTGTGGGCTGGCTCTCCTCACAGATAAATGAACCACTTTAAAAAGACTCCGCTTTCATATGTTCCCTCTGCTTTTGGTATTAACCAGGTTTCGACACCATCGACACCATACGTTTTTTTTTTACTGGGCCATTTGAATCGAAGCCAAACACTTTGGAGTGCCCGAGTATTTGAAATGCTGGAATGTCTCTGGGGCTAAATTGAGGCACAACAGCAAACCAGGAGAAGTAAATAATCATCAAAAAATAGATTTCTAACAACAGATGGGTCTATTGTAGAGGAGGAGAAATGGCATTTGTTAGAGGAGGACAATGTTGTGTGGCTTCCTGTTGTCATTCAGATCCTGTTTCGAAAGGAATCATTTTCCTTTGCGAAACATGTCACTTTTCCATAAACATATAAGGGGCAAAACGCCAGAGTTGCATATAGGACCAACAAGCCTCGACATAGGAGGGTGGTTAAAAGGCTCTGAGATATGAAGTACAGCTCAAGTGGTGCTCTTTCTCTGACAGAAAATATCACTTTCATGATGGGAGGTGATGCTGTCATGGTGATGGTGATGCCCGAACCAATGAGGAAGTAAAGCTAATATAATTTTTAGTCACATACATTTGACCATGGAACCATAAAATGTACCAACAATTTATTATTTAAATTGATTGTTTTACAGTAGAAATTACTACCATGTTTAAGGGTATTTAGTATGGACCATAGCTGTTGACACGTTAACTGGAGGGTTAAGCACAACCTGATGAATATTTCCCTTTTCCAAAAACTCTCTAATCCAAGTCTAATCAACAGAAATATTGACCCAGCAAAAAAACAAAAAACAGATGAAGTGAATTAGCTGGCTGACGGGGTGAAGTCAAGTACAGCTGCCAGACAATAATTACTGGATTAAGAATGAATTCCAATGTGTCCTCCACCGCAATCACTAAAAAGGTTAATTGAAAGCACTTTAAAATGCAAAGGCTTAATATTACTCTAGGATGCTATCCCCATTTAACTTTGCAAAAATCAACATATTAACACCGATAACATCATCAGGATGCACAATGCATCATAATGGTTAGATAATGGTTTCCTGAACAATATAATTCCAGTTGAACGGTGCCGTGTCATCACTAAAATGTACATACAAGCAGAGCTGTGCTCTACCTCTCTATGAAATGCAAACTTTGTATTTTATTCTATGAAGAACACAACCTAAAAAGCAAGCTTCAGATTGTTTATGCTCTCCGGCTGCCCGCAATATTCCGACTGTGCCCTGGGGACACTCAACTCCATCAGTCTGCTCCTGCTGTGTCGTAGAGTACGTACTCAGTTGTCAGAGCTGAAGATCGTGTGTGTGTGCATGTGCAGATATGTGCCTGTGTGAAGGGAGAAGGGAGAAGGGAAAAGAGACAAATGACAATTGACGTTCATTAGTGTTTCCTGACAGAAACATTGGAGGCTTACACCTTTAACAGATTTCCGACAGACAATAACAATTATGCTTTTGTGTGGTGACTGGCTTTAAAAAAAAAACATTTAAAAAGGAAGCGCTCAGTCAAGGTTTATTCTGTGACAGCTAGCTGACAGACCGTCTGAGATCGCCTCAGTGTTTGTATGTATCGGGTTAGACGAGTTAAAAAGGATCAAAATGCCGTGTTGTTTCAATGGCAGAGAGAAACACTCTTTCCCAGCATGCCTAGTGTTCTCAGAATCTCCTCAGCTCTCCACCTTCCCTGTCGTTACTGAAGCGTCTGACACACATGCATGCATGCATGCATTGTGGCCAAAATATTGTGGGCAGGGCAGTTTTGTTGCTGTGCAGACAAACAAACTGAGCTACTCTGGTGTGCCCATCTACCAGACCGGAGCGGACCAGTCAAGCCCAGCCGGCCGCTGCAGCGTGTGCCAGCTCAGAATCTGGCTGTGCTACATCTGGCACAGCCAAGGCAAGGTGGCTCCAGAGCCACCTTGCCTTTACAGGCAAACCCCTAAAAGATTGATGATCAGCCAGAGTGTGGAACGGTCTCGCAGGTGCAAGGAACTGCTAATGGAACCTCCAGACACGTACTGGCTGGACCTGTCTCGCCCTGACTCAACAGATTCAGTTCTGATATCGTTCAATCTTCTCACTTTTCCTCCTAGTCCACTCAGAGTGCTGTGGCATGTGATGCCCTACCTTGTCAGCATGTGTGTCATAACGATTATTCTAACTGCGATCCACAGTTTCCCCAGCGTGCTCTTTAGGGATTTGAACAGACTTGAACTTTGATTAACTCTAATCCATCCACAAAAGGTCGCCTCAGAGGCGTGTGAGGTGTCAGTCAGCTTGAAGAGAAAATAAAATGTGTTAGTGAACTCTCAGCTTAATTGTTGGCACAGGGAATACATAAGACTAAATGGACCATCTGTTAGACATGTATGGTCTTTTATTGATTTTTTATGTATAGTGGCTTTGTTAACAAGTGCTTGTTTTCAAGCTAAATATGCAATCAAGACGACAAACATGCCATAGGATTTGAGTATCACTTTCATGGAAACTTGAGCATGCGCAAATTGCTAGAATTTGGTAAAAGGAAGAAATTATTGAATGCCCTCATTTGACAAATTCTTGCTTTGGTACAGTATGTGAGAACAAACCACAGAGGGCACATGTTCCTGCTTTTGTGGCACCTACTAAAAATCTATCAAAAGCAAGGCCACCCTAAAATAATGCAAAAAGCATGCCGCATTACACACTGTTCCTGACTCGCACAGGAATGGATGATCTGGGTCAATTTTGCCCAGACTTGATTGAGTAGAGAGCCAACCATCCATGCAGAGTGGAGTGCAGCGTGCAAAGGCCACTTTAATGAATTTAAATCGACCACCATGTCCCTCCAACCACCCGCCCACCTTTAAATGTGTACCCAAAATGGCTAAAAGAGGTGTTACGGTGAAAAATCACAAGGCTGCCAGATACGGCAGTGATTTTGATGAATTTCCTCATCAAAGACTCGTCACACCATATGGCAGATCTCTATTTTGCATCTGACCTTCTCTTGTTAAATACCTTGTTTCATAGCAGCAACGTAAGCAGATAACGGCTTTCAGTTGCGCTGCTGGGGCAAGAAAGCTGTTCTTATCAAACTGTCTCTGCGGTGCAAAACAAAGCACAAAGAAAAGTAGCAAAACAAAACCATAAACTAGTTGTGTCTCTCTCTTCTCAGAGCTGACTCCTGAAAGGTTTATTGGTCAGTGCTCTTTGTCCATTAGAATGAATCGTACCCTGAAGGCTAGGAGATCATTTTTCAATTTTTCCTATAAATGAAAAATCATTAAGGAACATTTCACCTACTGTAGTTCCCCTTTATAGCAGTTAGACGAGTTCAGATATCAGAGGTTTAAACTCCAGTTGCTACATTTTCCATAACAATATTGATGCAGAAATGCATGCTCTGCCTTGCTATCAGATTCCAGGTACAAATATCTGTTCAGTGCTGGCATGTGAAAAGAGCTCTTTCCCCTCAACTCTTA
This sequence comes from Cyclopterus lumpus, assembly GCF_009769545.1. Lineage (NCBI taxonomy): Eukaryota > Metazoa > Chordata > Actinopteri > Perciformes > Cyclopteridae > Cyclopterus > Cyclopterus lumpus. Next base: position 7,841,874 of record NC_046978.1, read on the forward strand.
ATGAAACGTGGTACTGGTAATTATTTGATATGACATCTGGTACCCTCAATAACTTCCCCCTTCATGAAGGAACCCCAGGCTGCACAGAACCTACGCAGAGTGTTGGGGACCGTTGGCCAGACTGGACTGGCTGGGTGTGCATGGGTGGCTTTGGGGAAGTGGTGTTTACTAGAGTGGGCTTTGAGAAAAGGGATTAGTCCTCTTCCACTTAAGCAGTGGGCAGTGGGCTCTGGCTCTGCTGCTGGAGCAGCCAGCACTCCACTCAGCCAGATAAAGCAGGCAGAAATGACTCCTGAAGTAGCTCACAGCCTACGCTCATACACACTCCGATATACTTTTACAAACACACATCCATAGGCAGAACATGCAAGTGTGCAGGCATGCACACAATATTATGCTTTTAATTACTTGGGATGTTAATGATCACAACAAGAATTCTGTCCAATTAATGATATACATAGTAAAAGAAATATTAAGAATAAAAACAGCTGAGTAACTTAAAAGAGGGGCTTGTCAGTTTGTCACACACATCGTGGCTGTGCACCCTCCAGGATGGGTGAACTGGAGAGTCCCTGTTTTGCCTGCAAGACACTTTGAAAGGTTAATGAATAGTTAACAAGGGTAGGCATCCCCGCCTCTTTTCTCAAAAAGGACAGTAAGTTCCTTCAGTTGTCGATACCTGATTACAGTTTTCATTGTATATCAGTGTGGAGTGTAAATACAGGAAAGGAATAATGACAACATAAACATTTTTTAAAAAACTCACAAGCGTGAATTAAATGGCTTCCGTGTGGGTGAGATAACAAGGGGAGTCATAAAGGAGAGAAGAAGAAAAGAGGAGCGGAGTCGCAGACGTGCAGAGGAGGCAGAAAATGGGTTCCCACAGAGAAATGTGAGAGCAGAGGAGGTTGGGAGAGGCATGATGCAAGGGATTGGATCTTTCAAACGGTAATCGCATATAGCTACCCAAAGGGGACAACTCCCTCTTTCCCACTCCTTCTCTCTGCTCACTCCCCTGTCAGGGTGAGGAGGAACAGGCGGTGGATTGAAATGTAAAAGAGGAAGAGGATCAGAGACAGATGGAAAATGAGAGGAGCAAAGGGCAGAGTGGGGAAGAGATGAGGCAGAAATGGTGCCGGCCCCTTAACTTAAGCAGGGTACAGGTCGGGTGTTTGTGCATGTGTGTGTGGTCGTGTGCTTGCTGGCGTGTGCCTGCATGTGTGCATGAGTGCATTCTTGTTTATGAGCAGGTTCGTAGAGACAGCATGCAGATTATTATTATAGAGGTCCTATCCTATTGAATCACTCCCATTCAGGAATGGACAAGCAGCCGAGTATCTCCCGGGAATGAGGGGAAGTAGAATGATATCCATCAGTGATATAAACAGCTTGAGGTAATGCTGAGACCAGGAAGTATTCAGTGCACCTCCTCCCTCGACGGAGGGAGCTCCAGTGTGTTTCTAACATGTGAATCCTGTGCCCTTACAGCATGGTACACAGCTAGAGATTATGGATTTGAGTGGAGTTAGATCAGGTGCTTAAGGGGTTAAGATAAGAAAGCAGTTAGATTATAAAAATGTGATTAAACTTGTTGTGCCACAGATTGTTGTAGCATTTTTTAAAGCCTGCAAGGTAACTCGTGGTTATGAACTAAAGCAGAAGACTATTACAATATATAAAATAATATAAAAAAACAGGAGTTACTTTTTTGTCCCTTAAAGTAATTCAGAATAAAGCAGTAGAATTACCCCTTCTGATAGGAAACCAGGCGAAAGCTATGACAATCAGCACTCATTACATATACTTTCATCGCTCTATTGTCAGGCAAATGATGCATAAGGATGCACTTCATCTTGTGTGCTTAATGCGTGCGTCATGTGCAGGCATACATTTATGAATAATAACAATATTAATTATGTATTGGTCCAAATACAGCCATGACTCATTAACGCACATGTGGAGTATACAAGGACATATTCAAAGAATCATGGATTGCCCACTGTGAACACACATCAATCAGAAATGCCTTGTTCAATAAATAGATAGTAATTGGGCCCAAAAAAACTTAGTTATTTGTCTTCATTAAATATAAAAACAGGCTTTTGCTGGTTCCCAACTGGAAATAATACTTTTTATCATGAAACATATATTTTGCAATTTGCTATGGTTTTAGATTTCCTGTGATCCAGCAGATGTAGCTCTTTAGGTTTTGCATTGAAGTACTTCTTGGTAAATAACAAAATATGTTGTTTGTACATTAATTGCCATCTGCATACAAGCCTCCGCCATAGTAAATGGGCCAAAAATATTTTTGGGGCCAATGTCATCACATGATGGGCATTTAAGTTTTGGTCGGCTGTAGCTCATGGGGATGAGGGGTAGTCCCGACTAAATTGTCAATGTGTGTCTTCTAGATTAGATTGCCTGAAAACAGCTTTCATCAATTGTTTTTGGATGTATAACCAAAGGTTCGTTTTTCTTAAATGCACCACTGGCGTGAGAGTTGAAAGTGGTCCCCTATGCAACTTGAACAAAAAGAAAGAAATAAAGAAAGAAGTTGAGATGTTCCCTCTAATGGATCTCCAGCTGAAGATGTGATAGATCTGGATGGAGTCTGAAGGCCGATTTCAATAGCATACTGAAATAAACTGAATTGCTGAAAATAAGTCAAGAAACCTATGGTATTCTTTGGAAATTGTTCACGGTAATGTAAAGCTCTCCTGTACATCACTATAACATTTTAGTACTTACCCATAATGGGCCATGCTCTCTTCTTCTCTTCATCATCTTCGCCACCATCTTACACACAGCAGATAGAAGCTTCCCCTCCAGGCTCGTCATTAGCACCAAACACGGGGGTTGGCTCATTTGATCAGATTTCCCCTCTCCACTACACATGTTAACACCCGTCTCTTTTCCAGCATCACCAGTATCGCCACCCTCTCCTATTCTGTCTTTTTTTTCTCGCCTGGCAGCCTCTGAACAAGGGAGTTCTATTTTCAGAGGAATGCCCGAGAGAAAGCATCAGAAATAATGACAGGAACATTTAATAATGTAGAGAGGAGGATGGCTGAATGCTTTGTTGCGGCTTCGGCGAGATAACAAAAACCCAATCGTAGATGTAGTAGATACACAATAAGAGGATGTGTAGCTTGTGTTCAAAGGGCTGAGTGTCTTCCAACTATTATGTTGCACTCTTTCATGGAATGAGTGTGGGAGGCAGTAAAGATGGCGGTTCTAGGCAATTGTATTGTGAAGAAAGAAAAAAAAAGCCAAAATGGAGCCCTATTTCCTACAGAGAGAGATACAGAGTGTGTTTGTGTGGCTGTCGGGCATGTATCATAAGTATACTTGCCCACATGTATTGATCAATAGCCTTGGACTTCCTGACCCCTTTTAGCACTGTCAGTCAGGCAGTTTATTCTCACACAAACACCCCCTCAGTGCTGATTGAATGTCAGTTTTGAGGTCGTGCAGCTCTGCAGTTCTACTTGACTTACCAGGGCAGCATATCTTGGAAGTATTTTATATTTCTTAATTTCCTGCCGGTGTCATGCACACTAATTCTGCACTACTGCGTAAGGAAACACTTCAGTTGAGCCCCACAGGACTGCAGCCTTCATGCTGAATGAAATAGAACAGAGGAGATTGGAAGCTGCTTGATGAAACAACCACTTGCAACCCTTGTGACCTTGCATTTTCCCGGGCATTAAGGCCACTTGATGCATTCTATTTCTAAAGATTTACTTCACTTGTTCAATGCTACTTAAACAGTTCTAACACTTTGCTTCTGTTCCATGTCATAGTTGTCATTTAAGCTGATTTATGGTTCCTGTCAGCAAATACATCTGTCACTGTGGCTTCCAGTCTTGTTTATTTTATTGGACTTAATGGGCCTGCTTGGAAACCCTATTTCCCACTGCTTTTGAATGAAAGCCTATGTTGAAAAGTAATTGTATTGCTAAATTGCCATGAAGCTTCATTTCCAGGACAGCTCATTTATATCCACCATTAAAACTGTTTCATTTATCATCTTTGAGAGACTATTGAATGGAAGAAAACAGCAAAGCTGCTGAGCTGTTAGCTAAAATGGTGTGAATCTGTCAATGCTAGCATTCGGATAACAGTGTAAATCGTTTAAGAAATTCAGAACTAGAAGAGAATTTTCTTCATTTAGCCCTTTGTGCCACCTGCTAAATTCCAGAGGCAATTGAAAGCACCATGTTCTCCCTATGATGAAACTTTGCAGGTGAATGGTGAAATTACTTCCACAACTGAGGCAACTTTTGGCACAATAATTTCCGCCACTGTGAAGAAAAAATTAGTCCTAATTATGAGCTAGTAAGTCATAATAATGACTTAGCATCTCATAATTACGACTTAGCATTTCATTATTATGACTTCTATCTCATAATTATGACTTAGCATCTCATAAGTATGAGATACTATCTCATAATTTCGACTTAGTGTCCGACGGAGGGTGGGGCGTAACAAAGCAGAGCAGGGAAGCTATGGTGAAGAAACAGTGAACCAGGTGAAGTAAAGATACAGTAAACAACTCCACTTGTCACTTTAACTGCAATACAACCTCCGCAGGTAAAAGCCAATGAGAGGAGGCTAACGGCCGCTCAGCTACATGTAGAATAGCGATATTTTACGCTATTTTCACCGCAGTGTCTCTGTATGTTTTACTCAACCACAGAGCTCTGGTTAAGCTAGTGGCAAACCATTGTAAAATAAGTTAAAGCTGTCTGTATGTGACCTACCTGTTCAGCTTAGATTTGAACCACAGTGCGTTGGTTAAGCTAGCAGCAAATCGCATCTCATAATAATGACACACGTTCCATAGGCATGTGGGTTTGTTTCCTCATATGCTCCAAAGCAACAGAATCAAGTGGATGAGACTTAGATTACTAGAACCAAATGGACTACTTTAGACGTGGATTCACAAATCTGACATTTTTAGTCGTTTTGGAGGAACCGCATGATATCAAACTAAGCCTCCAGACCCTAGAAAGAAAGCTACAAAAGAAGCAACTTTGGCGGAGAAGAAATAAGACAGACGAAGCTGAGGTAGCATCCTTCATTCATCAACAGCTACAAACGTGTGGCAAACAGCACGGCTACAGATGGATGCACCAGAAATGTTGGATGGCCGAGATAATTACAGACAGAGAAACTGTGCGTCAATTGATGCGACTGATGGACGGGAATGGGGTAGATATTTAACATTTAAGACAATGTGTGTATGTCAGCCGTGGACCAAACTATGTATGGCATATATATATATATATATATATATATATATATATATATATATATATATATATATATATATGTATCAGTGGTTGCATTGATGGCTTCTCGAGAAAAATTATATGGCTAGAAGCATACAAAACCACCAATGACCCTCGTATTATCGCAGGTTACTTCATCGGTGCTCTGACAGGACACAGTGGATGACCGCAAAAAATCAGGTTAGATCACGTTACTGAGAATACCCACCTTGCAATAATGCAAACAGTTTTGCACACCAGTGAAAATGAGAATGGCACTGAGTGTGTCACTTTAGGTCCAAGTACTGGCAATCAAAGGCTTGAACGTCGGTGGTGCACTTTGAGAAGTGCATGCGCCCAGTTTTGGATGGACCGTTTCGACCAGCTGAAAGCAGATGGCTATTTTGTCGACAGCTTCATTGACAAATCACTGATCCAGTTTTGCTTCCAAAATACCATACAGGTACAGTATTCTAAAATCATATTAATTACAGTATTAATACAGATGTAGAGGAGACCGGGGACGATTCTAACACTTTTTGTCCAAGCTCTACAACTTGCTGTAAAAAAGACTTTTTTTAGAGCTCTCACATTTTTACACAAAGTTTTTATGGAGGCGCTAATACTTTTAAATTTAAAAGAGAACATCAGCTACGTAGTGAACACAAGATGTCTGTGTGTGAAGTTGTCAATTCAGGATTAATGAGATTAAAAGAGAGTTACATCCATCCCCACTTCTGTCAGCCATGTATAGCTCTATCAGCATTGTGGTTTGAAATAAGCATATTCAATTCAATTCAATTCAGTTTATTTTGTATAGCCCAATATCACAAATTACAAATTTGCCTCAGAGGGCTTTACAATCTGTACACATACGACATCCCTGTCCCAGGACCTCACATCGAATCAGGAAAAACTCCCCAAAAATAACCTTTGACAGGGAAAAAAGGGAAGAAACCTTCAGGAGAGCAACAGAGGAGGATCCCTCTCCCCGGATGGACAGAAGCAATAGATGTCATGTGTACAGAATGAACAGCATTTACAAAGTTACATAAACACATTACATGAATATGACAATGTATGAATGGAACTCCAATCCATGAAACAGAAGGAGGTAGAGAGGAGGGGGCGGGGCGCATCAGCAGGGCCAACGCGGGAGGCCGGCTCACCAGGCATCAGACACCTCCAGGTCCAATGGACCCTATGAGACGTGAAGTCACAACGACTCCGGGGAGGAAGCAGAGTTAATAAGGTGCAATGGAGAGATGTAAATTCATCCATAAGGAGAGAGAGAAGAGGAGATAGGTGCTCAGTGTATCCTAAAACATCCCCCAGCAGCCTATAAGCCTATAGCAGCATATCAAGGGGCTCGACCAGGGCAAACCTGATTCAGCCCTAACTATAAGCACTATTAAACAGGAAAGTCTTAAGTCTATTCTTGAATGAGGTGACTGTGTCTGCCTCCCGGACTGAAAGTGGAAGCTGGTTCCATAAAAGAGGAGCTTGATAACTGAAGGCTCTTGCTCCCATCCTACTTTTTAGGACTCTAGGAACCACAAGTAGCCCCGCATTTAGTGAGCGCAGCTCTCTAGTGGGGCAATATGGTACTACAAGCTCCTTAAGATATGATGGTGCATCACCAATCAAGGCTTTGTAGGTGAGGAGAAGAATTTTAAATGTGATTCTTGATTTTACAGGGAGCCAGTGCAGCGCAGCTAATACAGGAGTAATGTGATCTCTTTTCTTAGTTTTTGTGAGTACACGAGCTGCAGCATTCTGGATCAACTGGAGGGATTTAAGAGACTTATTAGAGCAGCCTGATAATAAGGAGTTGCAGTAATCTAGTCTGGAAGCATATGAATAGTGTCACATCTTAAAGTGACTATTCTATAATCTTAAATTATAACTTCAACAGTATCAGTACTAATCAAAACATAGACTTCATGTCACGTCCAAGAAATTACTCTCTTACCTGAAAATCTGTGTTTATATATATATCAATGTTTGCTATAGTTTGAATGTATATCTGTAAAATATATGAAAGGAAAATATATATAATTTATTAACACTTGTATCCATTTCAAATGAAAAGCCCTCGACCGTTTCTGTGGATGGAATTCCGTCATTTGTTAAAAAATATTTTATTGATGGCTACTATCAAAGACAAACTCGATGTTCAAAGATTGGGCTGGCAGCAGCAGCAGCGCTATCTGTGTGAACACCACAGCGCGTGTGAGCCGCAGCGCGTGTGAGCCGCAGCAGTTCAGCGAGGTATCTGACGCACAGGTAGAAGTGCAGTGTGGCTCATGTGTATTATGTAGCGTGCATCAGCACCATGGAGAGCACTACGGAAAGTGTAGGCTTGAGCGCCAATCTAGTTATTATTACTCTTAACTGTTACAATTTTGTTGATGAAGCCATTTAGTAAAATAGACTATCTGTGTGAAGATGTAGCCTATAGGTGAATCCTTGCGCCACCTGCCACGGTGAATGAAAACTGAATCCGACACACTTGGAGGAGAAAAAAATGTTTAAACTTCTTTTACAAGCGTGATTTTGAAAATCTTGTAAATCTTTTTTATTTTAGGGAAAGTAAGCGAAGGTGGATGATGTGACTTTTACGAACTATATTTCATTAATTTGTAAATGTGACTAGATGTGCCTATCGGCGGTGTTAAATTAAACTAAATAAATAAAATCAAAGTACACCAGCAATTATTTTCCAAATGCACTTTAGTGCGCAGGCCGCTGTCCATGGTCCTGAATGATTTTCACCGCAGCCTCTTCAGAAATTGTATTACCTGACTTGTGCTCTGTCCATGGTGTTGCCGATTATGTAGACAGTCACGGTGCGTTTATAGGCAGGATTGACAATTGCTCAGGGCAAAAGGAAAGCATTGGTTAATGAGTGGAAGTATGCCTGACAAGCTGATATAGAAATCCTATTATTCATTAAATACATAGACCGATAGTTTATCTTTTTTTACTGGTTAGTCACCATCCTTGTGGGTGGTCAGCTACATGTTAGTGGTCTTAAAAAGGTGACAACAATGTGAGGCGTTGTACTATCGTTGTACTCAATGAATATAGTGCATATAGCTGCGCATTCTCCTTTTCTTGCGCGGAGCAACAAATTGCCTTACGTATGTATGTCAATGTGACAGATTAAGGTAGACACAGCTAATGAATGTCATCAAATCATGTTGGGTTCATATCTCTGTGTGAAATGTGGGGTTTGTATGTATGTGTTCAGCGTAGCTACCCGTGTGCTTGTGCACGCGTGTTCTAATTATTTCCAACTGACAGACGGAGAGCCAAGCAGACACACACACCAGCAGCTGATGATTTTGTCACTGAGATTAAAATTAAACACCTGATATCCAGTGCTGCTTCCTGCTTCTTAATTAAAAACGCCACGAACACAAAGAAGAGCATCATAGACGTAACCCGGTCAGCTACATATAGATGCATCTGTAAAAGTGTGCACCATATGGTAACAATACACTACAATTTTCCAAACTTTGCCAATAAAAGAAAATGACGACATGGTACTGGATGCATATGGATTCATCTTTACCATGGTAACAGTAAATACATTTTCCAAAACGTTGTCAATAAAAGAACATGACACAGTACTGGCTACATAAAGTTAGCATCATATACACTGTAAAAGTAAAGTAATACATTTTTCAAAACGTTGAAGAACATGACTACCAGCCAAAGATGTTTTTGGAAAGATTCTTCCACATATTCTTATCTTCCCTTTATGTCCAAATAACAAAACACAAAAAATATTGTTTGGTATATCTAAACTTTGTATGAACAAATGTACTATATACACTAATTAGACAATTATGATGATGTAGATGTTTGGATATGTCTAAGGATTTAGCCAATAAGTTCAGAGACAAAATGTTTTTTGGAGAGTTGAACAGATAAGCAAATGATTGGTGCAATAGTGCTTTTCATCACAAATTATTTACATTCTCCCAGAGCAAGAGAACCCTGAGCAATTGCTAATTCTTCTTTTGATGTTAGATGTTTACATTTCTTATTTTGGGCAGGTATTAGTTGAACACAATATTACAAATTTTTTTAAGACCCCGATACCTAAAAGTGAACTTGAACGTACATGTTAGCCCTCCTTGATGTCCACTGGCTTGATGCTATTATGTCCTATGTGTTATGCTTAACAGATGATCTATACCAAACAGGACAGTATGTCTTTAGAGCTTGTCGTGTCACGGGCGGTCCCTAGGGTGGGACAGTGCAAGAGAGTTGAAAAACAGGCACAATCAGAAGGTTTAAACTGAAGGTGTATTGTTCCCTGCCACAGGCAACTCAGGAGATTCATTTAAACTGAAATAAAAAAAAGTCCATAAATAAACATAAAGCGTCCCGGAGGAGAAAGCAGCTGGGTGAGTGATGAGGCAGTCTGGGAGATGTAGTGTCGGCCATGGCGGCCATTTTGTGGGGTGGTCGCTGATCCTGAGTGGGAATGTAGCGCCCCTCCACTACCTGTCCCCTTGTGATGCCACAAGCTATCTTTTGAACTATGTCAATCTTATGCATGGTTTAACATGAGGACACTGACATTAAACAAGGAAACAAACAAACATGCAAACAAGTCTTTTCATTGAAATGTGTGTGAATACCATAAACACACACACATTCCCTGGACTAGGGTTAGATTATGTCCATTACCCACACATTAGACTCCAACACCTTGTTCATCCATCTCAGAGCTGAAGTCAGGGTAGCTGTCATAATGGACTGACAGCTTCAGCACACAGCCACACGAAGGGCCACAGGTCTTCTCTGAAAGCCTTGAATCTGAGTAAAGTCAATAATAATGTCTTTCCCCAGGAATAAATCTGACCCTGTGCAGAACCTGAGGAACAAACACAGATGCTGCATGTCAGCATTCCTCAAATATGTGGTGAGGTACTCCTGAATGTCCTTTTGGTGGACATTCATTGTCTCTGGGAAGGAGAGAAACTTCACAACCTTTCTCACAATTGGTTGCAGGGTTTCATATTCAGTTGTGAGGTCCTGAAGGCTGCACCCGAAGGTGCTGAGTGTTTTTGCCCATTGTTCAATGATGTAGGAAGGCTCTTGAACAGCCTTTTGTGAGATTAGAAAGGGCACTTGAAAAGCATTTCCCATTACACATTAGGTGTAGAATTCAGTCCAGAATTCGAGAGACAATCTCTCCCAACTCCTTCGTCATCATCCTCTTCTCAAGTGTTCCATCTAGCAGAACAAGCTGGACTTTGATGTCAACATCTTGAAGTCCGTCTTCGCTGTTGTAGAAATGTGCCATGAGCTCTGGCAGTACCTGCCCTCTGTGAACAACCAATATTCTCTTCACCCTCTCACTGGATGACATGGTTTGTGGTGAAAGAGGCAATGTATCATCCAAATTCTGGTGCTCATTTTCAGAAAAGTCTCCTTCAAAAACAATGTTGCTGCTCTCAAAAACATCCTCACTCCCACCCTGTGTGGAATAGAGTGCAATCAAAATGGTCATCGCGTGTAGTGCTTCCAAGAGATATCACTTCAGGGTTGACCGTTTCAAATGTAGCAACACTGAGAGAAGAAGTGGAAGACGGATTCTGAGAGCTCACCTGTCGCTCCAAAGATGGAGCCAAACCTGTGCTGTGACGGTGTGGACTGTCCATTGTTTTATTCTGTGTGGTCAAATAAAACCTAAGAAGAGGGAGTTTTGTTTCAGTGTACAATTGTCCAACTGTAATTACATTGTCAGCCGTGGCGGAAATGTAGTCTACTTGAAACATGTTCCACAACTGTAAACTACTACAATCACAATAATGGCCAAATAGTAATTAGAGATAGAGAAAAAAATCAGGTGGCTGATGAAAAAAAGGGTTGAAGAATAGTTGATCATTATTATATATGTGGCCTAAGACCTGCCTCTTTGGAGCTTATTTGTGGTTTGCTCAGCACTCTCTCTGTCTCTGTCTCTGTCTCTGTGTCTGTCTCTCTCTCTCTCTCTCTCTCTCTCTCTCCCTCTCTCTCTCTGTGTCTCTGTCTCTCTCCTTTTCTGTCTGATTCAGGTTTGATTCACATGTCCTACTCTATCTAAACCACTAATGAACTTGACAATAAAGCCCTTTATCCCTTTCAAATAGGCTTTTACATACACAATAGCTGAATGTAGCAGTCATTTTGTTCACACTATAATGCAGCTATGAGGACCAAAGAGCTTAGATATTATGGACATTTTGGGATTCAGATTTCAATATGGCTGCATTATTACTCATGTAATCGGATAACCTCTAAAACAGCTGAATGTTGTCTCTGTGTGCACTTTCTTGGCTAGTTCTCCATAGGCATGTATCAAATCACTTTTGACTGCCCCTTTACAATGTCTGGTTCCAGGCCATTTAGCTTCAGTTCCTGAGGGATCCTTCCAATAGCCGAGGCCTTTCAGGTTTAATTCTGTTTGGATGAGCAAAGTCATGAGTGCATCTCTGGCGGTGTCAGCCTGATCGTTGAAGGGGACTGCAAGTGAGCCGATTGGAGAGTTTGATAAAGGGTGATTAACCAAGCCACTCTTTATTTTAAAAATCTCACAAAGGCGCGTGCAACACATATATACAAACACACACACACACACACACACACACACACACACACACACACACACAGCTACCGCATACACTTTTAGTTTAGCACTCAGCTCCATGTCACACTGGCCAGTTTTAATGGAAAAACCAGAGACAACAGATAAGAGATTGTCCCCTGAATTTTCAACAAGGACAAGATTGTAAATCGTTTTATATTTAGAGGAAACTGGTGGCTATACTGCCAATAAGACAGTGTATGTGTCATTTATTTTATTCTGACATTATTTACTACCAGACCTTGGAGGCACACATACTCTACATGGTCTTGGTGCCCTTGCTGCAGTAATGTCGGGCACTATCAGCTCAGCCTGCCAGGGACAAACCAGCAACTGTTCCAGTCAGACTTCCCACCCAAAGAACCGATATGCCAACTTGTGCTGGCAGGCTGCGCTGAGTAAAGGCTGACATAAAGAAAAGCAGCAGACAGATCTTTAGATGCAAAGCCTTTGGTGTTTAATTTCCCTTTATCAGTGGGATGTTTGTTTTCATGGATGGCTGTAGCAGAGGTCGCAATCACATGGAGAAACAAAGAGCAAGTGGATGAGTTGTGCTTTATGATGTCATCAGGCATGCCATTTAAATACTGGGCTGTAACGTGATAAAGGCAACCGGGGGAACGGATTACCAGTGTGTGTGTGAGAACACAAACGGAACAATTGCACAATGCAAACAGAACTTGAAATGCAATTAGGTTGACTTTCCCACAGGAGTAGTGATGGAGCTGAACACTTACAGATGTGTCAACAGACAGTGACAGCAGGGAAGGAGGGAAGGCATGGGTGATTATACGCAAACAATATAAACACATTTTATATTTTATCATTGTTTTGAAGAAAGAAATCAAACACGATTTCCACTCTAAGTGTTTTAAAAGAGGAACCAATACGATCAGAATGAATTTACACAAGAGGAGAACAGCCTGCAGCCTGCGAAGCAGGTGGAGAAAGATAGCTGAAGGACATGTCTTTCTGTTGGCTCTGATCTAACTGACTAGAGTTGTATGTACTTTATCTAGGGGAGACACTTCTTTGTAGCTACCCTCACAATTATTTGCTTGAAATTTCATGCTATTTAAATTACAGTTTGTCTTGCTTCAAGAATCACAATTTTCATGAATTTGGTGAATCCTTTGTGTTTAAAGCCATTTATTTCTAACACAAATGTGCAGGACTAATTAGAAAATGTTCCTGAGTACTTGTATCTGAATAGATCTCTTGTTCTGTATTGATTTGTATTCAGCAACAAATAGCCCGCTGGCTGTGAAGAGGTTTGGTAAGAACTGTGGAAATCTGCTCATTTGTCACTGTTGGCTGATTTAAAGCAGGCCAGGTGTGTCGATGTCAGCTGGGTTTTCTGGGTTTTGAATGTAGCAAGCACACATCTCTTTACCCAGCGAGCCTATTGACCAGTGAGAAGAATATAAGGGTGATAAGAAATCTCGCCATTACCTAACCATGCTCTTTGTGGAAAAGGTGGTGGCCGTGGGGGGACTCTGTTAAATCTTCCAAAAGACCCTGTCAAATCCTTCGATATAAGCTGAGCTTGCACGTAGAGGGAAGTGAGGGAATGATGAATGTTTTAGAAGCTCTAGGAACTGGGATTGTACAGGCCATCAGCACAGGGTTGAATTGGACTAGACAGTCGCCAGGGAGACACCATTCTCAGGAGGAGGAAATCTAGGCTGCACACAAAAGTGTTAAGGCTCTGCCTGCTGCTCCACAGTTGCTTTGACATCCTCAAGGGGTTTTTCAAAGCTGAGAGTCAAGGCAATTATTAATTATGGCTTTATTTTTCGCCTGGAAGAGGTGAATAAGGGAAAAATATGTTCATATAATATGTGATAGTGGAGAAGTCTGAAGGTACCTTGATCTGAACTAAGCAGTTTTGTTCTGCGTTTCAAGGCACAAACTAATTATTGAAGAAGTGGCGCTATGAACTGCCTGAAAAAAAGGGAAACAAAATAAAATTAGCTCGATGGATGGACAGACAAAAGCACATGGACAGACAAAAGCACATCAGTGCCGTTAAGATTTAAGATTAATATCTCCTGCTTTGCTGAAAAATCAAGCCGACCCTTCTTAGAAATAATTAATCATGTGCTGCTTCTGTAACCACGCAAACGTGTAAGGAATATCACTGGGATTCAAGGAAAACGGTGTTGTGAGGAGAGGTAGGAAAAGAAGAAATAAATGACCTTGAGCTAGTCCTTCGTCTTAGATGTATTTTATTTCCCTTGGTGAAATTGCTCCACTGCACATCCCTCTTAAATATTTCAATGGGGACAAGATTATGGTTGCCACATGCTCACTGAGTTTCTGCATTACCCAGTATATCCATCCGGGCCCCCTTTTTTTAATAATTTCACAAGTGAACATTTGTGTTCATATAGGCCATTTATTTTCTGAGTCAGTAAGCAAAAATATTGACTTGTCCTTTCTATTTAAACTCCTTTCCATCACTCAGTTTTCCCATGTTCCATTGTCTTGTCACATTTTGGCTCTTCATCTATCCATCTCTGTGCTCACTCTTACATTCTTCATTCACTTACTGCTTCACGCACAAAAAACATGTCTTAGCTCTCAAAAATGTGTGCCCATGCACTAAAAATGACACTAGTCGTCTAGCCCTGCTGCTCATAGGGTGAGGAAATATTTAGACATCGTTTATCTACTGTATTTAATCAAGACTCAGGGCTGCGGGGCTAGGACTCAAGGCTTCAGTTCGTCTAGCTGGAGTTAGTGATTATTTTATGAAACCCAGCAGACTGGAATAGGATGGATTAAGCATGAAAATGTTGAGTGTGGGCATGACAGTTGCAAAACACCATAAGTAATTCATAGGGTATGTTCTAAAGTTGCCCTTCAGATGCCCTTTTCCTTGAAATTCCATCCTACCGGCATTGCTCACAATAATAACATAACGGCAGGACATTTAGCATATAGGGCAGTGATTGGAGATCAGGGATGCCTGTGGGGATGACATTCATCTATGACAGTATATGTAACGTCAACATCTATGTACATATGTGTGTGTGATTGTGGCTCCAAGGAAAACAACTCTGCCCAGCTGTGCTGCGTGTGTTTCCCCGGGTGATTTATCGATCGGCAAAGTCTGCCACAATGGTGACTGTCTAGACGTTGCAGGGTGTTGAGGAATACAGAGATGGAACGGATTAGAGAAATATGAGATCGAGGAAAGGTGTGGAGAATGCGCAGAAGGGCGATAAAAGAAGAAGTGCGATGCTTAAGATCTAGAGATTGCAGATGTACTGTAAAGTCTACACGCATTAATTAGTCGAACTGACACATTACTACATAATACCACATCATTCATTGTCACCTCAATTTGTGGTTTAGAAAGTTGAAGTTGGACCTTCATCACACTGCTCTTGCCCTGATGGCAGTCCTGCTGACTCAAGGAGCCCAAGACTTATATAAGAGACCCTTAGAAGCCCCCTGGAGAACGAGTGGGATGCGTCTGGCTATGGACTCATCTCAGCAGACATAACATCATCACCTGCACACATCATTCTGAACCGTAGTTCACCCACTATCCATTCCCATTTCCCTCCCATATTAGATTTCCATTTGATTTGATAGAAGCTTTTTTGAGAAGAGAATGAGAGAGCGCCACTCACTAGACACCAATTTAAAGAGGCAAAATAATCAATTCACAAACCAGGGACTGCAAACTGAACTTCTGGAACGGTGAGCCTGGTGGTGGTTAGGGATCAGCAATGAGAGCCACACCTTTCACACCTAACCTTATCCATATCAAAGGCTTTCTGGGAACGAGAAGGATCTGTGAGCTTCTGAATGGTAGTGAGGGATCAGTGATGATTAAAGCTAACCTGGGCATAGCAAGACGGGCGGCCATACAGGAGAACTGTGTGTAACTCGTGCTTACATTCATGATTGATTTTCCAAGCTTTTAAATTTCCACCTGCTTCTTGGGTCCTGCTTCTTGTTTTAAAGACAAAGTGAAATGAGATTTTTATGACTATCATTCTTATCTTGCCGAGTATAAAAGTAACTGTATTGGCGGTCTTCTATGTGATTCTATGTTAAAGTGTAACAAAAGGCGTCAGGACCCCAAGCAGAACATCGGGGTTATGGGCTAGTTCAAGGTTTAGCTGTAAGGATGCAAATGTTAAATAAATTGGCTTGTTTGATTTTTCAGAAATGCTACTGCCTCTGACTTTTACTTTTTTAGTTGCAGGCATCGAGTGTGAGTGTATTAATCACTATTATAGCGTGTGCACTGTTTGCTGTTGTCGTGCTTCATGAATCTGGGAGATATGATCGTCTGCCCAAAATGATTTCACACACCCAGGCAGATACTGTATGTGTGCATATTAATGGGGCGTCATGCCTGCCGAAGAACCTCAAAGCTCTTAATAGCCCTCTCTCCTTCGCTCTCTATCGCTCTACTTCCACTGGTGGCAGGCTACCCGTTGCGTTATGTAAATCATCTATGATTTGACACCGCCAGCCATAAATCTTCATTAGTCAATAGAATAAGAAAAAGGAGCTATTTTTGGATTCTTAAGAGCTGTTTTATCATGTAGAGGGATAGGATTGAAGTTACAGAGCGAGGACTAATCTGTACCGTCCAACTGACTAAAGAGTGTTATTGATAGATTTTTCCCTAATTTCATTAAAAGTGCAACCTCCAAAACCATCTTTTATCATCTCAAAAACATCTTCAAACTCCGCCCCACTTTAACCCTGTCAGATGCAGAGAAGCTTGTCCATGCCTTTATCTCTAGACTGGACTACTCACTCTTCACTGGGATCACTGGCAAGAACATCCAGAAACTGCAATACATTCAAAACAGCGCTGCCAGGATCCTGATGAAAGTTCGGAAGTATGAGCACATAACACCCGTTCTCCACTCACTCCACTGGCTCCCTGTCCCAACCCGGATTGACTACAAAGTCCTACTACTCAGCCATAAATGCATAAATGGACATGCACCTCCCTACCTACAAGATCTCATTACTCCCCAAACCTCCACCCGCACCCTCAGATCCACAAACCGCTCGCTCTTCCGGGTCCCCTTCACCAAGCTCCGCACTATGGGCGACTGGCCTTTTGCCTTTTGCTCAGCAGAGCCGGGCTTATGGACCAGTCTCCCTGACCACCTGAAGGCAACACAGACCCTGGACTCTTTTAAGACTGGCCTAAATACCTTTTTATATTCAGGAAGGTGTTTTTCACTTTGTGTTAAATCAATGCCAACTATTTTATTTTCTATTATAGTTTGTGTTTAACTATCTACTGGCTCTGTAGCACTTTTTGAATGAAAAGTGCTTCATAAATAAAATGCATTATTATTATTATTATTATTATTATTATTGTCCCACCAAGCTAGATAGAGCCCGAATCAGGTGTAGACATTTAAAAATGCCAGCCTATCTGCCTTTCCATCTTACGGGGTCCTTATTCAGTGCATACCAGAGGAAGTCCATTACCCACTGATACGGCATGTGTAGCCTATCACAGAAATTATTTCATGGCATCCACGATTTGAGTATGGACGATGTATTATGTCAGCACATTCCCTTCATACCGCGTATCAGTGAGGACTATTCTTCTAAGTTTCACTCTATCTCTCTTGAAACATTTAAAAGTGGAGACACTGCAGAAATAGCACAGTGTCGAATGATGTTTATCGCAAGAAAGCGCTTCAGCATATAATCCATAGGGCCATTCTTGAGAGTATTGTGTGTGTGTGTGTGTGTGTGTGTGTGTGTGTGAGAGAGACAGTCAGAGACATTTCCATTCGCTGAGTATCAGATTGATCTCATCTCTCTTCATTACCATTACACATCCATCCACAGTGAACTGAACCCCTGGCTGTGGTACTTCACACAGTATTACTTCATAGTCACCCATCTGCCCTGGCAACTTCCCCGTGCCACTCAGGCCCAATCTACCCATATTACTTCCCCTCAGGCTTCATCTAAGTGTGACTGATAGGGCCAACACAGGGAAACAAACAGCAGGCCTAGCTTCCAATAGGATTAAGGGCTGTGAAGCATCAGTACAGTCTCTCTGGCTCTCCCCCTCTCAACAATAGGCCAGCTCAGCCAGTCTGCATGCATGTAGGAGTGACTTTAGAAGAAGCAGCAAAAAAAAAAAGACTGTAAGCTAGATTGAAAATCTCAAAGCCAAAGCCGATTGTGTTAGCTGGTCGACAATGCTTGCGGGTCAACGGCAGACATCGGGGGATTCTGTAACAAATGTACTAAAGCCACTAGGGTGGAGCGAGAGAGAACCATTGATATCAGACTGCATGCTTGAAGCCTGTCTTGCTCCTCTATTCCCACCCACCATTGATGCCATGTTAGAATGGAAGAGCACGCTGTTACAAAATGAGATCGGGGGTTAGATTTCACGAGGCTCCTGAGTGCTCTTACTGTACAGCCCAGTGCTGCTCAGTTACGGGTCATTAGGAACGCCTGCTCCTGTTGTGCTCCACACCAGCCCATTACCGGCCGCCTGGTGCAGGCTGCTGGCTGGGGGAGGCTGAACTCTGGTGGAGATATTCCTGGCTTTTGCAACTGTATGCTGTAGAAATACAGTAATGAGCAATATGAGGTTTTTTTCTTTTCAAAATGGACAGGAGATAAAGTCATGATGAAGATATTCTTTTGCCTCTCAAGCACTTTTGTGACTGTTAAGTTCAATTATAATTATGATCATTATTCTGTAAATGTGATAAGAGCTTCATGCTCAAGGCCACGTCGCCCGGCCAGATGCTGGGTGACATGTAGGCTTCAACTCATAGAGTCATAGAACATGGAAGAGCACAGTGCCTGTAGCAGCTGGGCAGGGGAGCTATGAAGGAGCTTAATCAGCTGGTGCTAAACATTTTGTCTTGAGAGATAAATGACGGAACCGTACAACGATAAGAGTGTTTTTATTATCATGCACAGTTGACTGCCTTTTTTCTTTTGACATCCATTTGAAATCAGCGTTAGATCCGTACACGTGCTTCAGTGAGCTTAAGACTGTAATTATGCCTCCATGTACCTGTACACGCAGCACTAACTCCGACTTCAGACACAACCCCATGCAGTTACGGCCGCACAACATTCTCAAATGCAAAACAATACTTTAGGCTCACAAAATGATTACCATCATCAATTCTATGTGCTATGGAAATGTGATGAGTTGTAGCCACCACATTACCACATAGACAACCATCACTATCAACAGAGTGGCACCGCTGACAAGAATGTGTGTACTGTGTAACTCGACTGGGGCAAACTGCACTCAGCACTAAAATGGACTTTATTTATTGAGCGTCTTTCTATTCTTCTGACCACAAAAAGCACTTAAATACATGGCAAAATGTACACACACATCCATCCCTGAGGGCACAGCCTTCGGGCCTATTCAAGGACACTGATTATTAGCTAATCATTACCAATGGGCACAAAGAAACATTTGGGGTATGAGCTTGCATACGCAATAAGCATGACGCAATGCTCACATTATCCAAAGAATAATACTAAAGTCCTTCAGTGGCAGCTAATAGTCATTTTAAAGGTAAAGGCCATTCGCCAGGCGGTGACAGAAGAACACTGTTTTCACTTGTGATCATTCACAGCCTCAATGCCCAGCTATTTAGTTCTCATGGAGCTGCCTTCCTTTAAAGCAGGTTGCTGGTTGTCTTTAGCCGACTTAGACACGCAAAAGTTTCATGCGGCCGACAATGTGACAGGCAATATAAGTCCAGGAAAGCATCGAGTTAAGGCCTTAACGACATACGTTTATCACGCATGTTGTTCCTCGTAATCACAGTCTGTTTCTTTCTTTCAATCAAGCAATACGCCTGTTGAAGTTTATCAGACAGACTATTGTCAATAACGTTCTAAAAATGTTCTGCATCACAGCAACTTCCTCTCTCGCTCGTTTCAACGGAACAACAAATCAACCCAGAATTTTTCACTCCGGGCTAATGTGTTGTTTAGCCTCCAGCCAAACTTTTCGCATGAGATGGTATGGTCGATTTTGCAACACATTACTGCACCTTTGTTGTATTCACTTTCATAGAAAATATTCTTTGACATTTTTTTTTTTTTTATAAAAGGAAATGTACTGGGGGAGAATAGCGGTTGCTTGGGTCATTTTGGGGGGGACTTGTGCGTGAACTTGCCTGCAAAGGTCTCGCTGAAGAAGCCTTGAGTTTAGTTTGTTATTACTTTGTCTGTTTACACAAACAAGCCACAGTAAAGTGTGTTTAATAACCAATAAAATCTTTACCTCTATTCAGGTAAATGTAACCCAATTATTATTTACTGCATCATGTAAAGCCTTTTTTTCTATTAAAGGGATACTCTGTTCCCATTAAATAAACACTAATATTAAACACATGTTTTTACCTTTTAGTAAATGTTTATGGAAGTACTAATTAAGGTGATAACACAATGTTAAGTATGTTAAAGAGGGCCCGGAGGACCTCAAACAGAACTCGGGGTCTATTATCACTAGCTATTATTTACTAGTATAATGTAATTAATTCAGTGCTATATTAGCCACCCACACAGAGAACAAAATCGCTGATTAATATATTGACTATATTGCTCATACAGTTACATTTAGGAAACATTTTCATAAATGTCAAAGCAGAACAATCTGTCCCGTCAGCTGTGTGTCAAGCCACATTTATTTAGCTCTTCAGCGCCAACAGTCAGTGGCTCATCTACAGGGGCAGCACAGACAACAGGGACCTCAGTGTGTGGTTACCTCAGATATCAACCCAGGGAAGCTTAACAGAACATATAATAAGTGAGAAACAGAACACCTCATATTTGAAATTCCCGAGTGTATTTTCTGATGAAAAAGTGTCTAATTGCTGAGAACACAAAGGTATTGTTTGCCGCAGGTGCACCAGGAGCTGCAGAAGTGGAAGAGCATTGCTCATAGAAGGAATGTTTCGAGTGCACTATGGCAATATTTCATAAATACTGTGCGAACAAATACCAGAAAAACTAACCCATGTGTGTAATTACATGAAGTTACTCAGAGCAGAATTTACTGCGAGGGAGAAAGGCCTACTTTACAAACTGTGCACTGACAAAACTCACATTCTATCAACTGCATCCAAATGAGATTTCTCTGTGGGTTCAACCTGAGTGTGGCTTTCAGAGCCTCATCTCTCCAGCACTGCTGAGTTCATGCATGATTGAGAGTAGTTTACTTCATGAGGCTGTGGATTTCTCTTTTTATTACTGGGAGTACACACATTCAAAAACACCAGGATAAATTCTGTCTACCCTGACGACAAACATTTTATTGGGAAAGGACTTTATCCAATATGCACTTATGATCTACATTTGAAAACCTTTTTGTGTAATATATGGTGATTCGACTTCAAAACTTTTCTTGAATATAGTTTTGTGGGAACCACAATTTAGAAGTCATCAGATGAACTGCATCTCAGTACACTTTGCATCGGTTTTAAGATTCAGATTTGATGGTTGTATGAAATCAATCTATTGGTTGGTTCATAACCTCTACAGCACCAAACCAAAGGATCTAATTCATCTCATGCAAAACTGACCATTCAGATTATGCACTATATTACTTTTTAATGAATTGTTTTTCCATCCCAGTGACTTGCACAAGCACCTTTTTGGGCATAAAGGATTCTGAGTTGATGATGACAAACTATCCATTAGGAGGTCAGCGAGCAGGAAATGAGCCCTAATATAAACCTGATTCAAATGCAGCTTTGCCCCTAATGCACTGGTCAGACTATTTAATGGATTTTTATTGACACTGCCATTATCATCAATTAATATTTATCCAGCAAATATGAATGATTTGGTTTTTAGTTGAAATGTAATCTAGATTACAGACTATGTACTTACTTTATTATACTTTTAAATGTGCTTACTTTTTTTCCTGCAAGGTCCTTACAATACCAACTTAACATGATGATTGATTCAGATTCTCAAATAATTATCTAAATAGAGAAACAGCAATTTAGTGATACAATTATTAATACATTTTGTGTTTCACTCATTGTAGCTCTCACTGAAATAATCAAATGCTTGACTAGAATTAATGAGACAGACACAGCAATGAAATACAAAGAAGGCAACACCTTAGTTTAGAATGTGTGATAATCTACGGACCATTAGAGGCAATTATGACCGGCATTTAACATGTAATATGTCACCTCATCAACAAACGATATTAAAGCATTACTGACAGGTGGGTGAACGGATGGACAATGGGTCGCTGTTTGTGTGAATGGAATTGCTGCATGTCTGTGGAGGAGGTGTCTATGTGGGGAACAGGAACTGAGAAAGTCCAATCTGACCTTTAGAGAATATAGATTTTCTTGTACTCTTCTCCCCCCTTACATCACGCATCAAGAACATGTGATATTGTACCTCTCCACCCAACTTGCATCATCCTATTACATTTTAAGGCCTTGGCTCTGCTCTGATTCTTGACTCAACTACACAACCTGGAATTGACTGTAGCGCTTCAGTGTCTCCAATCACAAAGAGCAGTTTGAGGATTATCTTTTAGTTATTGGACTACGCACAAACAATGAGGCCGCGAATTAAGGGGGTTCATGAGATTCCTGAATCTCATATATCTTTTCATCAAGTAGTGTTAAGATGCTGAGACTTGAGTATCACTTTGTCTAACAAGAGGGAGAGGGTGTAGGGCTCAGATAATAAGCAATTCCTGTCAGACACAAAATAATTATTTATCCCTGTTTTAGCATTTAAATTTCTTCTGCGGTGTGTTTTCGACAAGGAAAGTGATTAAATTTGACATTGCATATGCGCCAAAGGTTATGAGAAAATTTCTTCTGATTTGACAAAAAAAAATCCAATAAAGCTTAACCGTGCCCCAGAAAGAGAAGATGTTAAACCAAGGCTGGTTTTTCATTTAGAATCTACCTCTTTCTCTCCCTCTCTTTTCCTGTTCCCTTATTGCCCTGCAGCTCAGAAAGGATGGGATTTGGGTTGAGCCAGCAGAGTAGTAAGGACTGACTGAACGACACCTGTAGCAAAGGGTTGTATCTGTGTTTGTGGATAAGTGGGAACAGGAAGATCTAAAATGGAGGGAAATATTATTTTATTCATAATTCATTTCAAGCGTTCCTCAAGCCTCAAATTCAACTGCAGCCTAACTGTATAGTCTGGTTGCTTGACCCCGGCAGCATGCTCATTATGCTACTGCTGCATTTGTGCGCATGTGTGTGTGTTTGAATATGTGCATCTGAGTGTGGAGTCTCATGTGTGCACACGGCTGTGGATGCTTGCAAATGTCCCGTCCCTCGCGGGTGACGTGAGGGTTGTTTCCAGATGGCTGCCCCTGAAACTCCGTCTTAATCGTGGTCCACACCTGTCCTCTCTGGGGTAATGACAGCATCCCACTTCTCTTTCCCATTTGATGTCTCCTTCCGCTCTCCTCCACACCTCTGTCCACTGTCCTCTGTCACTTCCAAAGTTTTTCCAGCTCTCACCCCGACTCCAACATCCTCACAAACATCTGTCGTCCCCCACTTTTCATCACCTTATTAAATGATACTGTATTTGTTTAGCATGTCTTTGTCTATCTATATTATGTGAATGAAAATGTCACACATTAGGTGGTTTTCATAGGTGCTGCTGCTGAAAATACTACACCTTCCGAGGGGCGCCAGAGCAGACAGAAAGTGTGAAATGATCTCTACATAAGAGTGAGTTCAATAATGTAAATAGATACAAAAAAAACAGAAACGTGTATTTTTAGCCTCCAATCATTCACAGACACTTATTTTCCTCATCTCGACAAATAAGTCTTTACTTTTACCTTTTTCTTTGACTTAAGAATAAGGTAGCTTGCTTTCTAACAACCCAACTGATTGCACCCCATGAACCACAGGAAGGTTTTCAGCTCAACCTTTGAATGCTAATTAATCCTAAACCTAAAACTGTATATCAGGGTTTTTGTGCTGTTTCCCCCCAACAGATCAGATGATGAAGTTACATCTCTAACAAAGAACAGCATAAGGGAGGGGTTTATAAAACACGCAGGTCCCTGTGTATTGGATAAAAGTAATAGTCCCGTAATGACAACTTTGACTACTGCCGATGCATTTTAGACAGACTATTCTCTTCACCTTAAAGACGAGGACAAGTAATTGAGAAAAAGTTACGTCAGGGAAATAAGAAAACTAATAACTAATTTAAATGCAGAGGATAGGGCAAAGTAAAACAATTGTATTATTATTTTATATTATGGAGTAATTTGAAGCAAATCAAATAATTATTTAAAGCATACCATTTTTTTCAGTCAGGAATTATGTACTTATCCAATTATACCTTTAATCCAGCAAATTGCATTTTAGTGACACTGACAATTTTGGTATTGCATAAATCTCACCTGTAAAGGTTTGTCATTTGAATATTGATAATTACCTATTATCTATAATAACGAAACATACAGATAATCACATTGCAACACATAGTAGCATATCAAAATACAGATCAGATATAAACATTAGACAACATATTCATCTATGCACTCTTTCATCCTAGCCCACAGCAATATCAGTGAGGCTGATTGTTCATGGCTGCCAATACGTGTTGCATACAGATATATCTGGTCAACAGTTACAAATAATACATTTTCCTCCACTAAAAGTAGCACCTTCTCGTGTTTCATTGTTGGTATTTGGACTTGCTTGAAGGACATCGTTAGAACTGCAATCTGCCTGCATGACTGCATAGCCATTTATACGATGGTGTTTTCATGGCACATGATTCTACAAACAAGATACTGCCATCTGACAAAACAGTGTGTACAAAAAAATCATTGAATTACTACAGCATGAAATCTATTTAAACGGCTGCCTCCTGTGACCATGTGCATTTGTCTGCGGTCATTCCGTCGCATTCATAGTTCATAATCAGGTTTCCATTATAATCAAAGGCAATCCTTTCCACCCATATGTAACAATATAATCTGCCTGTGGACGAGAGCAGAGCATCGAGGTGGATGATACTGTGACAACAATGACTGATTCCTCTCATAATGAGCTGCTGTTCTTGGCTTACCTGTACCGTATATATCTTTGCTTACAACCTTTATCTTCTCTTTATTCCTCCTCGTTACCGCCATTCTGTTGCTAGGGAAAAAGCTTTGGTCTAGGTTTACTGCATTAACAAACACTGCAACAGGAAATACAAATAGTGTTTACGTTGTCAAATTTGAAAAGGTCTATACATCTTTGCAAGACTCTTGTCTGTACGGTTGCAGTTTCGTCTCCAGGTCAAAAAGAAAAGAAAGAAAAGGTTGTTTTTTTTATTTTGCTAATGATCAATATTTACACCCTTTTGCCTGAGATTGTATGGGGACAGAACAATATAACTGGCAAATACCTTATGTGAACAAGCTGTGTTTTAATAGTTTTATAAGCCAAGAGTGAAATGCCATCTGTAAAGCAGCCATTAGTAAGGCTGTCATCTCCATCTCCAGCAGGCCTGAACTGGCTATAGTTTAAATGTCATCTGCTGGCTGTACACACAGCCCGAGACGGACTGAATTAAATCTCTACCAGTTCAATGAGGGGTTGGTATAATATGGCCTCTGACACAGCAATCAATAGGCCCTGCCTGTAGAGGGAATACTGTGTTTCGCCGAGGGCCCAAATGGGACGTGCAGAGCCGTAACCAGAACCCGGTGCCAGGCAGGATGGATTACAATAGTCAGGTTGGGAAGCAGGCATGACAGAAAGCCATACGAGCTCCCTGAAACTTCATGGCTTGATATGGCCTGTTTCACATTTACTCTCTCTCTCTCTCACAGACCACACATCCGTAATGCTGACACATGTATAGAGGGATGTTCAGACATAATCTGCCTTGCTGTGAAGCAGTGCTTCAGCTCTCGTCATGTCTTTTCTGGATTCCTCCTTTACTCTTCACCTATATGGATAAAAATAAACACAAACATGCAGCCGTACACAAACATAGACACATAGTGTCATCTTAACTCTTTCATCATTCAGTTTATCTGTTGTTGGTGTTGTTTTGCCGGTGTCGCCACTCCAGCTGGGAGCCGTCCATCCCGTCTGTCCCAACTATCCATCTCAGCCACTGACTGGGAGCCAGGAGGGATGTGCTGACTGTCAGCTGAGGACTTGGTACAGGGATTCATATCCTCTTCAATGCCCTCTCAATTTCCCCTCACTGTCTTCTTCGAGACAGGCCCTCTAAAGTTTTTGTCAGAGCTCCATGGACAAGGCAGAGTTAGACTCAAAAGACCGTCCACGTCTCAGACAGGGTCGGACACAGAGACAGTTCATCTTGATAGATAGCTCAAGAGAGACTCAGAGAAAGCATATAGGGACTCTGACAGCATATATATATATATATATATATATATATATATATATATATATATATATAGCAGCTAAGACAAGGGATGAGAGGCAGGACGGAGATGGATAGAGACAAGGCTAGTCAACAGACAGAGGCAGATATACAGATGATGATAGATGATAGACAGCGAGATACAAGAGAGAGGGAGAGAGTGCCTGCCCTGTCCTAGCCTGCCCTGTCTGAGAGGGTTAATATAAGCTGCAAAGCAGCACTTTAATAATACACCAGCCATGGAGTTAAAATGGATAAACATCTAAAATATTCATCAACCTGTCATAGAAGATGGCAATGGTGTGTGTTTGCATGTGTGTGCACGAGTATATGTGTGAGTGCAACCCTACATAGTGACCAAAAATGTGTGTCCTTTGGTGTTAAACATTACAGAGACTACAACGTAGATACCAGTGTTCATTTTATAAAAACAAGTTCCGGACTTAGACCGTCTCAGATTGGCATATCGGTCAAATAAAGTCTGTTTTTGATGCGGCTGATGAATGGCAATTGTATCATAACACTGACTACAGCTAGAGTTTTCAATAGTGAGGCGTGTGTTTTCGCCACAGCCCTGTCAAAAGCATTTCACAGCAACAAAGGGGAATCTCAATCAAGACATTCTTTCTTCATGGTAAACACAAGCAACAGCCGTGCTTTGTCATCAACCCTGGCAGATTGTAGTCGTTAATAAAGATACAAATGCAAAAAGACACACGTGCACTCACATACACACACACACACACACACACACACGCCACACAGGTGCCATACTATGTCTTAAATTAAACTAGTTCTCATCCTGGCTGCTTTGAAAGCTTCAGTGCTCTCACAGTTCAATTAGTGGAGCTAAATCCACCTTTTGTCCAACTCCCAGTAGGCCCGTCAATCTCACTGTCAGGACCTGTCACTAGCCTGTTTTTACACTGACAGCCCAGTACACACCTAAGTCAGATGTAACACACACATATACGTACATGTGCACCAAGCCTCACAAGCTATACCCCTCCCGCCCACACATGCAGAGCATCGACCCACATTAACTCATTTGCACATTTCTAAAACATCAAGTGGAGTAGAGTGTATTGTGAATCAGCAACAAAGACCACATCATTTAGGTGAGCAGATTGGCAGGTACGGTGTCAGGGGCACATGGGAGATTATGCCTATCGATGGAACACATGCCAGGAGTGATCGCTAGGAACCGAGGCAGTGAGCCTTAGGGTGGGGGCACATCTCGAAGAGGCTCATGGCTTCATCCCCCCCCCCCCCCCCCCCCCCCCTGTGGATCCTGTACAGGGAGAGACGAGGACAGAATGCAGTCAAGGGCATGAGAACTGAGACGACCTGGGGAGGAAGGGGTTAGACACACCTGTTTTTGCACAGGAAATGAATACAGTAGGATGAGGGATGGTCTATTTTCCTGAAGTCATAATAACTTTATAACAGCCTCTTGTTGGGAGTTGAGACTTATAATAAAGTCTCAACCCTATTACTACATTTTTATTTTAATGTGATGAGCTTAAATCTGTATTGTAGAGCAGAGCGGGGGTCTGTATAATCATTACATTTTTATTGTTATCCCTTTTAGATCTATTTGTATGTCTATATATTTTTATTTCAAGAACCAAAAAGAAAATATGACTTGTGCAACATATCCTCATACAACAGTGATATCTTACAGAAACTGAAAGATGTTCTAACTTCCATTTTACTGGGACTTTAATACAAGAGGCGTCGTGAACACATGCTGAGGTAAAGTCCAAAACATCCACAAATGGTCGAGTGGACCGTTGCCCATGATTTGGAGGAATAGTTTGTGGAAATACCGTTATTTGCTTCCTTGATGGAATTTAATCAGTGATTTTTGGAGGTGCTGGTCCGATTTTGTTTTGGCAGCACAGAGCCAGACTTGCTTGCTGTTCTCTTCTCTTTCAAGTATTTAGGCTAAGCTAAGCTAACCTACTGCTGGCTCAAAAACATGCTGTTTTAAGAAATGCAAGACGAATATTTCTGAGTTTCCCCGATTTATGTGAATTACATGCACCTTTGCTTCTGGCTGGTAGCATCATGAAGGACTTGACATTATTTAATATGACACCAATAAAAATAGAATCAGTTCCTGTCTTCATGTTACGACTATTAAACCTGAGCACATGTTGCTCCATTTTATAATAAGAGCTCATATTTCCTCTATTTGCTAGACAAGTCATAAGTTAAAGACATGGAATGTGATGGACAGTGAATTTTCCTCATATCAACCTCTTTCAGCACCAGACACAAAAGTAGAATATCTGCGGGTGAAACTGGAGAGTTCAAGGGACACATTTGAGGTAGAATGAACTGGATGGTGGCTGTAAATGTTATTGTCCCAATAATTACATAAAGTAGGTGGAACTGACTTGAAATGAGCAGCTCCAACAGTGGATGGCAAAACTGTAACTGACCTCTTGTCTCTAATCTATTTATTTCTCGAGCTGTAATTTACCAGAGTAATGCATCTGCAATTACATGCTGGCTTTGCTGTATTTTAAGCACAAGGGTACCAGCATGTACAAAATTAAATAGATAGACTCTTGTGTCATCGTGGATGTGTATGGGATTGTGGCTGCAGTTCGAAGCTATTCAGGAAAATTGTGTTTAACAATGCCGCACAAGCCCTCTGCTCTTTATCCAGTGAAAGGAGTTGCCAGAAAATCAATCAAGGGAAGCATGACTGCAAATACATATCTACGTTGAGCGACAATCTTCCTGCATAAACATCACTTACTGTCCCAGGAGCAGAAGACAGACATTATTTATTTCTAAATTACCTTTCCAATCTTGCAGACAGCCAAAGGGTTCTGTATATGGTCACCCGTGTAATTTGTTTAGTTGTTGTGACGTACATGTTTATGCCTCCTTGCCAGCAGTAGCCATGGTTGGGGACATTATGCTTTTGAATTGTCCAGTCCATTCTCATGAACGCAATACCTCAGGAATGCCTGGAGTGAATTTATTCTAATTTGGCACAAACGTCCACCTGGATCTGAGGATGAAACACTTAGAATTTGGCTCACTGTGACCTCACATTCTTCCTATTCCCGTCAATGCAATGTCTCAGGAACACCGTGAGCTATTTTCTCCCAGTTTGGTACAAATGTCCACTTACGCCTCAGGATGAATGTATAATGTGGTTGTCAAAGGTCACTGTGACTTCACAAAACACACTTTTGGCCATAACTCAAGAATTCATAAGATAAAATAATGGAGTGATGTCATTTTGGACAGACATGCCGGAGGCATACAACCAAGAGGCGGTTATTCGAGTTGAGTGAGCTAAAGTAAGCAATTGATTAACTACTTGGCTATAAGTTAGCCAATGTGAAAGTGGTCAATTCTTCATATAAGTGCACTCCTGGCAATTCTGCACTCAGTTTTTGTTTGTGCTCAAGTCTCCAGGGATTTACTAAACACAAGCATCAGATGAAGGGCAGAGCAAAATATCTGAAAATTACAAATTAAAGAATTCATCAGCAGGCACAAGACCTTCACAGTGCAACCCAACAAAGCATTTTCTGTCTGCCTTGAGGGCTGGTGCCTCATAGGAGCACCCTGTTATTTTACCTGCTTCTGCTTTTATTGGGCCACCATGCAACAAGCAAATAGATAAAATATCAGCCGAAATGACAAAAATCATATGCACTGCACAGCTTTCTAATAAAAGAGGTTTGACTACTAGAGTAGACACACACACACACACATAACCACAACACAAGACAGATGATAACTTTGAGGAATACTAAGCAGCTGTCATCACAGTGTTCAAATTTGCATTGAAAACAGCACACCATCAATACCAAGGATGTTCTCAATTATCCACTAAACACTCGTACATATTATAAAACTGTTTAACATATATTATTGTATTAATGCTTTCTAAAATGTTAATTGTGCATGTTAGATATTGTACAACAAATTAGATGACAACTGACTGAACAGAGTTACTATCACTGACACATTGAAGATACATTATGGACTATTTTATATTGTTTAGTGATTCTGTATAGAGTAATAACTATAATCAGAAGGGGTATGGTACTCAAACAAGTTGCCAAAAAGTATCATGTCACTAAATGATTGATTCTTAGTTTAAAACTTTTAATTGGAGGCACCAAAAGTTCAAAATGGGAAGTTTTTCTGAACCACCACATATGCACATATACATAGTTTTGCAGTCTCTCATAATACTGCTGCATTGTCTTGTCGGCAGAAGTGGCTATACAAGGCCCAAAGTATATCTTAAGTGCTGCAAAGAGTCGCCAGTTAATCACAATTACACGCCCACTCAGCTTTCACCATAACTGCAGCCATAAGTGGTGTTACAGTGTTCAACTCACAGCCCTCCAAGTGCTTACTCATGCTGTGATCACAGCCAGTGGCGTTGACTTTGGTCAGAAACTAAATCCAAGATACTATTAAGAAGTAAAACAAAAATCTGCAATAGAGTGTAAAAGTATTGTGAGGAAACTCAAAAGTAGTTTAGCAAAAATTGTCCTGATGTTTTATCCTAATAACATATCAATTTCAGTCTCCAATTAATTTTCATTTTGTCA
This sequence comes from Cyclopterus lumpus, assembly GCF_009769545.1. Classification (NCBI taxonomy): domain Eukaryota; kingdom Metazoa; phylum Chordata; class Actinopteri; order Perciformes; family Cyclopteridae; genus Cyclopterus; species Cyclopterus lumpus. The sequence goes on from NC_046978.1 coordinate 7,872,791, forward strand.
TGTTAGATTGTGATGCTATACAGTAGTTCATGTGTATGTTGTGTCAATGGAGTGCTACGATAAACACTTGTTCTGCCAGACTGTTTTGGTTTGATTTGGTTGGTATATGAATCTTTTCAATGGATTTCTCACTGAAGAGAGCAGAAAATGTTGATGCGTTAATCAGGATTTAGTTTACTTATGTTGCTAGCGCTTTCAATCACATCAGATAAAACCACAAGGTGAAGAGTTTTTTTTTTTAGTGATGAACTCTTAAGTTTCAGCACTGAAAAGTACTGAAGTACGTACATCAGCAATGCAGTACTAGAAACATAGAAACGAGATTGTCCATGTTCAGTGGTGGCCAGAGTCTACTGTACAGCATAAACAGTGACACTGTAATAGATGCGTTCTACTTTTTCAAGGTGACATGATTGCCTGACTTCCTCTAACTCTTCCTAAGCCTTGGCTCAAGTGTAATTGAAAAAGCCAGGAATTTCCATCCAGTCTATATATTGTTGTCAACCAGCTTCAGTTTTACTGCCTTTCCTCTCTTCACAGACGCTCCTTCCCATTATCTCCTCAAGCCATCCCAACCTTGTATATGCACAAACAATAGACCATTTCACCAAACAACACCGAGCTGCATTTCAGCACGCCATTTACAAATATTAGCATTAATTCAAAAGGCATTAGGAATAGATGCATGGAGGTGAAGGTTGGTGAGTGTTTCCTCACTACCTGAACCTGTATCTCTATACAGTGTGTCAGGCTGAGTGGCAAGGACGAGCACCCAGAATTTGTATGAGATGGAGTAATGAGTGCATTTGAATCTGGCTTGTATGGACAAGTATGCAGAGTGAATCAAATGAACTGTGTGTGAGTGTGTGTTTTGCTGCTGTTGAAGTGGGCTGCGTCACAGAGAGTAATTGAAGTGAGACGGGATGAAAGAGTTGACTGCTCCTCAATGCCGCTGTGGAGGATGACTTCTAGTTGTACAACTCTTTTTCTCTAAAGAAGATGTGTCACAGTGGGACACTTCCTCTCATGGGGATTCCTCTAAACTGAATCCTGTGAGCGCAGTGCAGGTCTCTGTCTCACAACACCGATTATCACCTGTAAAGTCCCAAAACCATATTCAACTGAAAAACTAATCTAGCTCAATATCTTTGGCTCTGGAGCATGTTGAGGACATGTTTAATCTATAATTATCTTCTACTTAATTCAGTCACATCTCATTATGAGACAAAAAGGCCCTGCTTTCATGAGGAGCCTGTGTTCAGGTCCCACACACAAAGAAAGGCTAATTGATAACTCTGATTCTATTTGGAGAAGTGCACCTAGCCAATGCACAAATCTTTGAGAACGATCAAACCCCAGACACAAATGGGAAAAGCCTGGTGGCTCCAGCATAAACCTTAACGCCATCTTTACCGACCACTCACCTGTCCCGGGAAGGAAGCAAAAGTTGTTTTCTGCGATACATTTCACATGTTTATGAGGCCTCGTGATGTATTTTGGTGAGAAACAGTGAATGGAAACTCTGTTGTACTTTATTTGTTATGCTATATCCTGCAATGGTGCACATATCCTGAAGGAGCATCACAAATGATTCATCCCTGAATCATCCATCACACAGGTGTTTCATCAATAGTTTCATCATCAGCTGAGTTTCGTTTAGGCCGTTTGGGACTGGAGGGCAGAGTTGGAACACCAGTGGAATGTATTGCAACAAGTGTAGGATGGAGCGTAAGTGTTGATTGTATTTGCACATGTTGCGCATTGATGAATACTTCATACCTTTTACTCTTCAACCATTTTTGTTAATCTCCCCAAATCTCAGCAAAGTGTTTCTGAAATAATGGCAATGGTACTGTTTATAGGATAATTACAATTTATTCAATTTAATGAAAGTATTCATTGACATTTATTGGACTAAAGAGGACATAATTCATGGAGCTAGCAGTCAGCCATTTCAAAGGCCTACTTGTATGATGTGCATTTGAAATGCATGCTCTGAAGCTCCTGTTGCAGAATGGATATTCTTCATTGTGTTAGATTCATAGACTAAAGGGTTAATATAATTTGATGGTCTGCTGTCAGGAAGAATTTGAATACTCTCAAAAACTTTTGGAACATTTGCTATATGATCCTCTTTAATTTGCACCAAAGTGTGGCATCACAAAGCAATGATGGAAATATTTCAAAATGCCCATGGAATTTGACACAAGTATAAACATAGCTTTGGTAAACCTGGGGTAGGAGTGGGAAACCAAAACATTGTGCAAATAACTTTCCACATTGCCACTATGTTCAGTCTTTTTTCTTCTTCTTCTTTTTCTCATTCTGAATCTTGTCTGAAAGTGTTTGTGGGGATTGAGGAGTGAGAACAGTGTTATCAAAAAGCAATCTTGGTTCGATGGAGTGGGGACCTAGACCACGGATAAATGTGTGGGTGGCAAAACGTTGGAGCCGACAAACACCGCACCTGCGTGTCTGTGTACAATGTGTCGAGTCAAATGTGTTTTACTTCTTGGGTAATTAAATGATTACACAAACACTTCAACTCCGTGATCAAATTAAAGTCTTGTTTGATGGCCAGTAGCAGTATCTGGCTGCTTTTCATCACAGGTATATATATATATCACCTCAAACCATTTGTTTTCTTCTATGTGACATTTATGGGGTGACTTTGAGTCCTGAATAGACGTTCTACAGTTTCTGTGGGCAATTTTGGAATAATATCCCCTCTAAACTGCCATCCAATGTCAGTGAGAATGGCACTTAATATTCCCAAACAGTTCATTACGTTTCTGTCAATCTTCATTCTGTTCTGCTCTGAGCCTGGCTATCAAGGTTACTGTGTCCGGCTATTTTGCTGATATTTTGCTGGAGAGCACAGGTCTACTGATCTTAGCCGGCCTGTGCGTTCCACGGAGAGTCATGTGACCAACATAAGTAAAACCATGACCTGCGGTAGTTGACACTGATGTCACTTAATGTTGAAACCCCTTGAAGTTTATATTCTTGTTACAATGATAATTGACCCACTCATTAAATTGTATATGTAGTGCATAAATACTGTATATCTCAGCAATCTTTTTCAAAACAACAGAAGAAAACATCTTCTCAAATCTTTGGTTATTTTAAAAACGTTGAACTTTATTTGATGCCACTTTATACTCATGGATCTTGCAAATATAATTAGGAGTTACATTTCCGATTAGGATTTTACAAACAAAACAATCCAACAGTTTTATAAAGTAGTAAAAATTAGCTCCATCTCAACTCGCTGCAAGAAATAAAGTATGTGTGGCACCTAGCAACCTAGCAATCTCGTTAGCTGCACATCTACACACTGCTAAGATGAAGTATCTGACAACTCATACATGATGTATGTTTTAGGTGAAACTTCATCATTCACCAACTTCAAGTCACACCCATCTGGCTACTTGAGCAGGAATGATATTTCTGCAGCCTTTGTTAGCATAGCCAGTGTAGCAGGTTGATGATGTCATTATCCAAAGCAAAAAATGTTTAGCTAAAAAAGGAAGTCAGTATTCCACATTCCCACTTTCCCGACCAGTAGAAGATGATCAAATCGGGCGTTTTCATGTCAATTGGTTGTTCCCATATGATATTAATTTGTTTGAGAATTTTAACTTAAGTTAAATATAATCTACGGTTTGTTTTACGTTACTACTTAATCTTGTTGTCCTGTCTTGAAGTAAAAGGGCTCCCTGTCAAAATGTTGTTTCAAGTCCTTATTTACTTATTACATTGGAGTATACATTATTACATATTATTAAATAAATGTGTGTTAGATTGGAAATTGAATGGTATTGTTCCAGAGGGGCAGCATTAAATGTTTGTCCCAGCGGTCTCCTGATAGTTTATTCAGGCTAAATACACACCGTGGCAAACTATAGTATCCCCTAACAACTCTATGATAATTAGTACACAATGCTTGCAGACTGCTGAGATAAAGTAGCTCTTTGTCTACAAGGTTTTGGATGAAACATCACCATTCACCAATTTCACAAAAGTGTGCACAGGGATTGTGGTAGTTTGTTTTTCAGGTGAGGGTCCACTGTAGGTGTGGCGTCCTGCAATGCAATAGCTCTCTCTTTCATGCTCTTTACCGGCTCTTTTTGGCCTCTCTCCTTGCAACGCCGGCAGGCAGACTCAATACGGTGACATGTGATGGGAAAGCTGTTGTGAAGCAATGCAAGTTACATTAAGCAACAATTGTACTTAAAAGGTTTCACCGTAGTTTTTAGAGAGAAAGAAGGAGAAGAATGTATCATTGTACTTATGTCACTGCTTACAAACACGGACACGGAGAACATAATAACCGGTTAATAGTCTTAGGTAGGTTTTTCTGGCAGCTGATTTTATATTGCTGCGGACCTCCGGTCTACTCTGGATGTAATGAAATCACAAATGAGTGCAATCCATATTATCTCATTGGAGATTGAATTTGAGAGAATTTGAATGATTGAATTTGAGATTTTATTTGATAGATGTTCAATACTTGCATCCAATAAGCAAGCTAAAGCTTCTGCAAGCTATATTTTAATACCAATATCATCGTTAGGGTTTTTGTGTCTGTGCCATAAATGAATTTGAATTGTTGAGATGAGAAAACGTAAATGGACTGGAAGTTGATTGTGGCTCCTTTATAAATCTTGTCAGCAAACTGGTGCTTTAACATTAGAACATTATTCATATTAATGATGTATTATTGAGTAACTTTACAATTTGTGGAGCTGAACATATAGGTTAATTTAAGTTTAACCTTACACTGTGCAGCAAAACATGTTCTGATGCAGAGAACATTATTGGAGTGTGTTTTTTTTTTACATCAAAACTCTATTGCATGTATGCAAAAGTAAGTAACTCACCAAAAATATTTTTGATATACTAATCTATGTTTTGCTTTATTTTTTGTTGACTTTTTTTGTTGTTGACTGCTTACTGTACTCTACAAGAATGTCAGTTTTCTAGCTGAATATTATGAATATATATTATATATATATTAATATATTTATTGTTTATGAGTTTTTTTTATCCTGATTTCTACACTAGGAAGTCAAAACTGTACAATACACACAAAAGGATATGCACATTTGTATGTTTATAGTAAATGTATGTGTCACTGTAAACAGAGAATCCAACCTTGATCTTTAATCTAAAGTGAGTTAACATAAAATCTTCCAAAGAAATGACATTATTGACACCACAACATCCATCCATCGAAATTACTTTTTAGAATTATCATTTACCTTCTGTTGAAATTGGGAACCTAAAAGCTCAGTGCGGTACAAAATTGCATTAAGCTCGACGAAACTGACATTCTTTTAAGTACAGTAGTGCAGTTTTGAGAATATTCAGACTGTTTAAAGACATCATGCAGTTTTAGTGAAGAGCTGGAACAAGCTGATGATCAACAAGTTTAGAGGAGATGTAAAAGAGGAAATCAATATAATAAAAGACATAAAGTAAAGTAAACTTTAATTTGCTCTGAGGCTTTTTCTTCTCGGTTGTCATACTGCCAGACGTTGTTTGTAGATCTTAAAAGTAATCATCATATTGAAGTAAAGTAACAGTATTTCTAATATCTACTCTATTTGGCCTCACATGTCAATGCACCTGTGTGTTTGTGTGTTTGTTTGAGTGTGTGTGAGTGTATCTGTGCTCCAGGAGGCCAGCTTCCAGCTGTCAAGGAGTGCAGCCTGCAGTCAGTCAGGGGGAACAGGTCCATGTTAGCTGCCAGTCAGGCCAAGCACTGCAACTGCTGTCCCGACAGTAACGATGATGGGGGAGCACATCCTCCACTACGGGAGCTCATTATGGGAAAATAATTGGAGTTTCTTAAAGGCATGGGAGGCTGGGGAGACATTTTGGAGACATAGTCCATTTCCTCTGCAGGGTTTTCACCTGGCACCTACCAAAGGACAGTGCAAAGATAGATAGATAGATAGATAGATAGATAGATAGATAGATAGATAGATAGATAGATAGATAGATAGATAGATAGATAGACAGACAGACAGACAGACAGACAGACAGACAGACAGACAGACAGACAGACAGACAGACAGACAGACAGACAGACAGACAGACAGACAGACAGACAGACAGATAGATAGATAGATAGATAGATAGATAGATCAGCCCTCCAATCCCTCATCTTCTATCAACAGCGGCAATGAAATGAAAAATGTAGCCCCTCAAAAACACAATGCTGAAAGCCTCTTCTGATTCCCCACTTTTACCCAACACTGATAATCACTATAATTATTACCGCTCTCACAAATAACTGAGAGTTGGGAATCATTTAATGGTGCAATCTAAAATTAAACACAACACATGTAAACACAGACATGGAAGGGGAAACATGCAATTACTGGTAATTATAGAGCGGGATTCTACCATCAATCAACCTCCAGTGTGCTGAGGAGGAAATTGCAGATCGCAAGAGACAAAAATAAGATTTCCTCACTTTAGTATTGCCAAGAAAGTTAGAGTTGTATATGCTGTATAGTTTTGATGTAAAATTCCCTGGGTCATAATTAAATATTAATCTGCAAGATGACAAATCTGTCCATAAAGAGCACAAAAAAGTGTTTTTTTGATTCCTTAAAACGATACAAAGTTTTTTTATTCCCAAAGCTGAACCTATTTTAGGACGCGGATTGACAAAATTGTATGTCACTCATTTATACCTTTAATCAGTAATAGGCTAAACTGCTTCTTAGACCCGCCTCTTCTGGGTCCAGCGCAGCGGAGACATGCAGTCAAGAGGAGAGGAAGTGCAGGAAAAGCATATATTTTGCGCAGATATCCTATTTTACAAATATTACTGGGTACATTACATATCTCCAAAACACAAATATTGACAATTTATATAATTTGTAAATATAATTAATATTATTATTAGAATTTTTATATACTTTTTTTTGTTGCGGCTCAAGGTGGGCGGGGCCAGGCCCCGTGGCTTTCTATTGGCCAGCCACCACTGCTTGCATGAAAGTCACATTTGTGACTTGTCCTGCAGACACCTCAACTCAGGGCTAGAAAAAGCACTTCACCGTCTCTGGATGCTTTTAGGTTGAAAACAGAACAAAGGAGAGCAACAGAGGAGGATCCCTCTCATGTCATGTCATTAAAAAAAAGAAGAAAGAAAAAAAAGCGCCTGACGAGAACGCGCAGCTTTTGGGCCAGATGACTTTGGCCCAAAGATGAACCTATTTTAGGACGCGGATTGACTAAATTGTATGTCACTCATTTATACCTTTAATCAGTAATAGGCTAAACTGCTTCTTAGACCCGCCTCTTCTGGGTCCAGCGCAGCGGAGACATGCAGTCAGGTGGAGAGGAAGTGCAGGAAAAGCATATATTTTGCGCAGATATCCTATTTTACAAATATTACTGGGTACATTCCATATCTCCAAAACACAAATATTGACAATTTGTATAATTTAGAAATATAATTAATATTATTATTAGAATTTTTATATACTTTTTTTTGTTGCGGCTCAAGGTGGGCGGGGCCAGGCCCCGTGGCTTTCTATTGGCCAGCCACCACTGCTTGCATGAAAGTCACATTTGTGATTTCCCCGAGCTAGGAATCAGAAGATGTTGTATCAGTGTGTATGGACAGTTTGAAACTCATTATGTGTCCTTGTCATAAGTCCATGAGTTCATAACATGGAACATATAACTATGACAGGGTAGTGTTGGTGTGTGTGTTGTTGTGTATAAGGGAACAACTCCCTGTAGTGACTCCTGCGATATGCCCTCCAACCTCTATTTTAATATCTTGAAGGGAAAAACACACACTATTGGGCTACCTGCTGGTCTGTTTTCAAAACAAAATCCTAATCACTTTTAAGGATTTAAGTTGATTTTGTTACTTTACTTTCTCTAAAAAAGTTATCAGTTATTCACTTTTCACTTCAGTGATTTTCGTTTCTTTTGTCTTTTAGGCTTTGTTCAGTGTTATCTTGTTGGTAAATGTTGTTGTGGTTGTCTTCAGACTAAAAGGTACGTCCTGCAGACACCTCAACTCAGGGCTAGAAAAAGCACTTCACCGTCTCTGGATGCTTTTAGGTTGAAAACAGAACAGGGGTATTTGTAATAAAGTTAAAATGCAACATTATCTATCAGAACAAAATATATCTCGAACAAGGAAACTCAACATAATGTTTAGTGTCAATACTATGGAAACCATGATAACCAATTTCATCTTAATTTGTTAATTCATTATTTGTCCCGTAACCCAACACCTAAAACAAAACCTCTACCCTTGTGTTCAATTCAATTCAGATTATTTTGTATAGCCCAATATCACAAATTACAAATCTGTACACATACGACACCCCTGACCTTTGACCTCACATCGGATCAGGAAAACTCCCCAAAAATAACCTTTCACAGGGAAAAAAGGGAAGAAACCTTCAGGAGAGCAACAGAGGAGGATCCCTCTCCCCGGATGGACAGAAGCAATAGATGTCATGAGTACAGATGAACAGAGTTACAGAGTTACATAAACACATTACATGAATATGACAATGTATGAATGGACCTCCACAGTCCATGAAACAGAAGGAGGTAGAGAGGAGGAGGGGCGCGGCGATCAGCAGGGCCATGGCATGGTCCATGTATAGATGAGAGAAAATAAAGTATCCAGTCGGCACAAATTGACCTTAATTGGTACATTAGACAGCTTGAGAACATAGCAGTAAATGGTGGAGGTGTGGATTGTTCTTGTATGGTCCTGCATTGTCTCTGCAGCTTTTACATGGCCAAATTGCTTTAGAACGGGTCGGCGGGCATGAGCATAAGTATGGAGGAGAGTTTTCTTTTGAAATGTTGAAGTGCCCCCTCATGCACTAATGGCCTCTTTTACAGCCATTAGCAGCTGAACAGCCTGTCGATCAGGTGAGTTTGGTATGTTTCCTTTGTTGTTGGTACGTAGTGAGTCATAGGTTGAAGCCTTGGAGCACTGACCGAGCGGGAGTTTCTGATGCCCTGAGGTGATAATGTCTGGAACTTCATATCAAAAGATTTTTCCGACCCCAGCTTTAGAAGGTCTTTTAACCCTAAATAGAGCATTTGGTTGTTGCATTGTCCACATGAAAAAATTAAATTAAAATAAATCCAAGTATTACAATGTTTGTGTGTGCATGTTTGTGTGATAATAACAATTTTGAAGATGAGTTGGATATTTCATTGCCAGAAATACAATTTTGTAAAATATAAATGAAAACAACCCATCAAGGAACGTTGCATGTACATGCTTTCATTAGATATGTATGGAGTATCGAAGCTAACTCTCCTGTTGATTGTCTCCAATCCAACTTCCGGTGATGATCACGACTGTAATTTCTGCAACAATGTAGCAACAATAAAGTGTTATGAGGATATATTTTGCTGAAGTTGCTTCCAGAGCAGAATGTCACTCAATACCAGACTCACTCAAACATGACTACATTCCCCAGTAGTCGCTGATTGGTGTCAATACAAAAGACTACACAATATCAACAGGTAAATGGACCTGTACTTGTAAAGCGCTTCTCTGGTCTTCTGACCACTCAAAGCGCTTTAAGAATATATAACTTTTTGTTATTATATTAAAAGTAATAAGGTCTGATTGATAACATGTGTGATTACAGGCACACCGTTTGAGAAATTGATTTGCATAATTATCATGGAAGATAAAACTTATATTACGTTGGCTAAAATTGTGTAAAGGTTTCACAGATTCAATTGATGTTTAACAGTAGGGGAAAGTGGTTCATTTACTTAAGTACTGTAATTTACTTGAACACAATTTTGTTGTTATTTTTTTTAAATGACACATTATACCTCTACTCCACTCAGGCGGTAACCTGCGGTTCGAAGAAATTAAGCCAGTGGCATCTCTAATAGTGTCTCAACGTCACTCCTCCGTAATCTTAATAATGTAATTTCTGTAAATTAGGTAAAAGTATTTAAAAGTATTACTAGCAAATAGTAAAACTCATACTAAATGCATGAGTTTTAACTACTTTTTCTTTTTTGTTTTGTTTGTTGTTGTTTTTATGGTGGTATTGTTATTGTTAGTTCTGTAAAGAGTCTGAATACTTCCCCAGTGTGACCAGTGGGAGGTCTGGAACAACAGCAGATTATTAATTTGACCATAGATTAAAGCAAAGCATAAATAACTGGCCAGTTGAAGTAAGCAGAGAATAAAGTAATTTGTCAGCAGAGCTAAGTGGATGTAATATGTGGGCATTACTAAATATCCCCCACATTTGACACCGTCTTGCCTGGCATGAATAGTGAGTGGGAAACTGGTGAACATGTCATCAATCAATGTCTTGTCTACAGGATTGGCTTATTATTTATGCCAGCGAAAATACTGCTGGCATTCTGCAACAGACGACAACAGGGGAGTGAATGAAAATGGACAGTAGGAGAAAGAGAAGAGAAAATGTGCAGTGGTTATAAAATGAGTACTCAAAAGGAGAAATCATTCAGGATAATGTTCATAAATGCTAAACATTAGATACAGGATGTTTAGAACTTTAGAGTTTCAGACAGATCAGTCAACATATAATGATGTTGCTCTGGGAGAAGTCACTCCTTTGTGGAGACAATGTTTTTCACAGCAGGGCAAATGGAGCTACCCTCCAACTCAATCGGAACTATTCCTCCAGAATAGTTCACAAGGGATCCTTTCCATGTCCACAGAGGTACCAGCTAAGACAATGTGAATGTTTATGCTTACAGGCTTAGGAACAATCCAGTGGCAGCTCAATGGAGATGGCTGGCATAGGAATAAGATTTTAAAATGTGATATAAATCTGTCATCATGTAGAGTGGATGCTATAAGGGGCGTTGCTTTTCCTCAATGTGGAAATCAAAAGAAATTGTGCAAGAAAAGCCATTGTATGGAGATGAGAGGAGATGGAAAGGGAAGGGGGATGCAAATAACTCTTAATATAAATCATTTGTTTAAGTTAACAAAGTGGCCACCTCTCAGGGTTTAAGGTCTCATGTAATTTATTCATTGCAAGCAAAAAAGCAAATGTTAGAAAACTTGAACTATAAGTGCACTGGATCCGATGTTGTAATCTTGTCTGCACAAATACTGTGAGTCGGAGACGAGGCAGACTCGTCTCAAGGCTTAAGTGATGTTGCAGAGCAAACAGCAGTCTCAAAGACAGAGAGCTGGGACAGATGGCAGCATAGTCATCTAATGGCTTCTCAGGTCGCCGAGGGTATTTGTTCCATGAACTTATTGACAACCACGAGTGAAGTTTCCGTATGAGTATGATTTATGTCACTGGAGCTGATAGAAAGATGTTCTAGGCACATACAAATGATGTTGCCTTGTGTTCAGTCAGATATGGAAAAACAGTGGGTTATTTCCAAGGGGATTTACAGCAGAAGGTCTTTCTTCTTGCCATCTGAAGCATCCAAGCTAAACATCACGTTATAGTGCCCCGATTCAAAGAAATAAAGCTACCCTGTGCAGCTGACCTTTTCACCAATGTTTCGAGATAATCTGAGGCGGAGATTTTCCATTCACCGAAGTTTAAGTGGAGTATGATGCATGCCGCCACAAGACAAAAAACTTAAATGAAGAAATAATTTGTTGATTACAAAACAAGAGAAAATATGAATAAGGGATTCAATTTCTAATATTTTAAAAAATATAATAGTAAATACATTAAACTACTTTTTGTTTTGTGATATTACAATTGTATACAATCCAACACAAACATCACAACAGACTCCAATCATTGCAGGGCTGTTGTCTTAGCCTGCATTACATTGTGCAACTATCATGTCCACTGCTTCACATTAATGGAGGAATGTATAATTGTATGCAGAGAAAATGACCGGTCTTCAAAAAAGGCTTGTAACATTGTGTCATTTGAACATGGTCTAGGTATAACACAAGGCATAAACAAGATGCCATGTATTCCAGCTGAGTACCGATTGGATTCATGCATGTGGATTGATTTGTCAAGAGCCCAATTTATTCATCATACTGTTGCACACACACTGTTGTATTCTATCACACGCTGCTATACCCTCTTACATGTACAAACATGCTCTCTTATACACACCGTCAGTGTCCTACACAATGCACCGCTGTCCCTTCTACACACATGGCTGTACACTCAATACTGGCTAACATGAATCAGTTCGGGGGCTTCTTGAGGATAAATGAGCTGTGGGCCCTTATTGATCACCTATTTGCAGTAATGTGGTGGAATATAATTTTTTTACACGGGGCCCTACAAAATAGTATTTAAAGACGTGTTAATGCAGCCAGTTAGCTTAGTCGTGTGAGAGTTGGATGTCCACAGAACAGAACTAGATTGAAACTTTAATTGTTGGTTCCTTATTTTTACACCTTCAAAAATAAGAATAGAAGATACTTTTTCAGAAAAGACATGGTTGCTATCGCTCTGTCAAAACATGGCACATTTTAAATTGACAAAGCTTGATTTAAATCCTTCTTTTAGCATGAGCAATGCTAGAAGAGTCACAGGCAAGCCAGTCATGAACTGAGCATTTGCAATAAATCTGAAATCATACTGGTAAAATATAATCTAAGTACCAAACCACCTCTCATAGCTGTGTAGCTCATGTTGATTTGTTTGAAGAGAAAGTCACACCGCACAGCCAAAAATGCTTAACTTCAATCTTCTGGATGCCACCAAAGGTTTGTGACCATTACACAAACACACAAACTGTGTGCTATGTCAAGTCTGTAATTCAAAATCTATAAAATGGTCCATGGCTGACTCCATTTCACCAGCTGCAGGGGGCTGAAAAGAGATCCTGCTACTTTTTACAGCATTGAATATGAACGTGTCCACAGAACAGAACTAGATTGAAACTTTAATTGTTGGTTCCTTATTTTTACACCTTCAAAAATAAGAATAGAAGATACTTTTTCAGAAAAGACATGGTTGCTATCGCTCTGTCAAAACATGGCACATTTTAAATTGACAAAGCTTGATTTAAATCCTTCTTTTAGCATGAGCAATGCTAGAAGAGTCACAGGCAAGCCAGTCATGAACTGAGCATTTGCAATAAATCTGAAATCATACTGGTAAAATATAATCTAAGTACCAAACCACCTCTCATAGCTGTGTAGCTCATGTTGATTTGTTTGAAGAGAAAGTCACACCGCACAGCCAAAAATGCTTAACTTCAATCTTCTGGATGCCACCAAAGGTTTGTGACCATTACACAAACACACAAACTGTGTGCTATGTCAAGTCTGTAATTCAAAATCTATAAAATGGTCCATGGCTGACTCCATTTCACCAGCTGCAGGGGGCTGAAAAGAGATCCTGCTACTTTTTACAGCATTGAATATGAACGTGTTCATAAGTGTCACACACACCATTGCTCATGTCTGTTGGGTGGGTGGACTGTAAATATCTGAAATGCTCTAAACCCCACACAGTGGTGTACTCTGCAGTCTTGCCTACTTAACAGGAAATAGATATTCTTGATTCAGAAGCATTTTCTGCACAATTATTTTCACCATCACTATTTCGCAAACTCTCCAAGTGAGAAGAAGAAAAAAAGGTTAATTTTCTCTTTCCCTTCAAGTACATTATCTCTCTGCAGATTTACACTTTCATACACATAGGCTGTCATTGGTGGAGGAACAGCCCGGGGATAATAACACTGGAGCGGTGAATATAATGAAAGTCATGCCATTTGTCACACTCACTCACTCACACACTCACTCACTCACTCACTCACTCACTCACTCACTCACTCACTCACTCACTCACTCACTCACACTCACTCACTCACTCACTCAATCAATCACCGTGTGTGGAAGCCATGATCACAACATGAGTATGCCAAGTATATACTTGCTGCATTCATTTAATCCATGGTAATGTAAAGAATATGTTCAATGTCTCATTGACCTCTGCATTAGTGATTATTTCATCATCATATTATTATACTACTTGTTTTTTACTTATTACTGTGAGCAATGCTGCTGTAATCCTGTAATTTCCCCACTGAGGGACTAATAAAGGATTATCTTATCTTATCACATGATAATTTAATGTATGTGTATATGGAGGAGGCAGCAATGGAGAAGGTCCGGTGCTTGGCCCGCTTAAGAATCTCATTGAGGTTTACATGGGGGGGGGATCTGAGATTGTGGATGTGAGTATGTTGGTGCTTGTTTTGGAGGGCTTTGTAGGTGACCATCACCAAAACAGTGAAAAATGTTGTGCTGTACTGGAAGGAAATGATGGAGAAACAGGTAGTGCCTTTGATCATACCAATGCCGTTTCATGTTTTAGCTCATTAACCATGTTCCATGTGTACCTCGGACCACTTTCTACAGCACGCAATGTTCCTAGTCAAAGCTACATTACCATCTCATTGTTATTCAGATGTAAGAAGAGACAGCTATGAACATGTGTTGGTGTGTTCGAGGAAGATCTGGCATCAGTTGCTGAAAAGCATCATGTTTTTGGAAAGTCAAACCTGGAGGACAAACAAACAAAAACACAAAAAAACAAGCAAACGTGGTTATTGCTGGAAGGTTCATGTAAATGTATCACATTGGAAGTTTGCAGTTTGAGTAGCATTGCAGTGTACAACACCAGAGAGAGTTTTTAAACCATTTCTTGCTCACATGTTTCATGATGAACATGAACAAAAAAAAATACTTTTTTACTATGACGACTTTTGTTTCCCGTATGAAACGTTAAGTCTCGTGATGATGTGATCACAGCCAGGCCAGTCTGAAGGCACACAGCCAAAACAAACATTTTGATTCTATCGCAGTGGGAGTTTAACAGTTACTTTCCAAACTGAAAATGTAACTTAATATAGTGACATATTAACAGCTTTAGCATGGCTCAAAATCCCATATCCCCGTTGAGGCCCGTCTCAAGGACAAGCAGCTCTGTCATATCTACAAAAACGTTTCTACAAATGTTCAAACAATGTGCAGTGAGCACACGTCTCAAAATATTTCTAATACATCATACAGGTACACAAAATCCATAAGTGTAACAACAACGTAGTATAAATACAATGTTAGTGTGCGACACCTACCGCTAACTAAGTAGTTTTGTTGCCTTAACCTAATCTCCACCGAAGAAAACTAAAATATATTAAGCATCAAATGGGCAACATTAAATATGGTAAATTACTGATATGGTTCATGAAATACTCTTAAAAGTACTGTAGTTAGACTTGTAGCGTGGTTTATGCACACTGTATATCTCTATATATGCTCACTTTAACTTATTAAAGAAGCCAACATCTTAAAAAGCTTTGCACATGAACAAACAGACACACACTTAAAGAAATAGTCCGACTCTTATGGCGGTGCATCAACAGCTCTCAAACATCTTGAGACGTTGGACTGTAAGAGTTTTGAACTTGGGAACTTGAAAATAAGATGAAAATGTGTCATATGCAGATGGTTTGAAGGCAGGTGCCAAATGAGAGCAGCATATCAGGTATGTTTACTTATTTTAACTGATCAAATTCCTTTTCTGCGGTTTATCACCTGATGAGCGGTTCTATGTGCCGAAGCTAGACATGAAGAGAAAGATTCAGGTGTTCCAGGGAAGCAGACAAATTGGGCTGATTGTGTCAAGTGTTCTGGCACCAGATGACCAGCTGTGAGTTGGGTCTGGCACATATATGTGGAGATAAAAACAACTATGTGAAAGCTTCATTTCTTTATTTGATGGGATATTAATTTGCTTCAGACTTAAAGGGCTTGAAAGCTTATTTTCCTAATCAGCAATTTCACAAGACCAATTCCTTTTTTGTGATGCACCATTATTTCTGGTCTAAAGTGGGTGGGTCTCAGTTGGAGACGGTTGACGTCATGTACTTCGTTGTTCAATCAGGATTTAACAATATTTTAATCTTCATTTTGTGGGTTTGTTTGCTTGTGTTGCCAGGTCACTGACGTTTAGAAGAATACAGAAAGATGTTGGTTTCTTCATGCACTGCAGAGATGATTTGCTGTGACGACATACAGTTTGAACCCAACAGTAGCTTCTCCGCACACTGAATTTACTGGAATGTGTCAAAGACTGGTTAGCGGCAGGCCGGTGTCTAATTAGGTGCTTACTCAGCGTCTGCAGTGTATAGAAAGCAGAGAAGGCAGATCATATGTGTCTGTGAAAGTAGGATTCATTACATTCATTGCGTCGGTCTGGACAAGAGTGTGGTGCGATAGATTTCATATAATGGGGAATTAGGATTAATACAGGACATATTACATTTTGAAATTGATAGCCATTAATACAATGTAAATTACATATCATCATAATTCAAATCAAGAATTATTGCACACTGTAGTGGACTATATCGTTTTCAAAGAAAAAAGATTTTGCTAAAAGCTGACGATCACAAATGTGAGATGAAGTACTTTTAACTATTGTAGTGTGGGTTTTAAGGATCAGTCAGTACATTACAGTAAAATAAAAAGGACATTTAAACAGCAATAAAGCTTTGTTTCAAGCCTCGCTTGTAAGGCAATTCCAACCGTATTCAACATAGAGCTTGAAATTATAATTGTGTGATATTCCTGTAAATTAGCATACCATGGAATGTTGACATTCATTTATTTCAAATTATCCCTACGATTATGGTAATGCCGGTTTCTCTTGATGAGATAACTACATACAGCACATTATTCAACCCCAACATCACTTTAGGCAAAACGACTGTACAGACACCCCCCCACACCCCTCTACCCCCTACACACCCACCCACACATCCCATTTTCTATGCAGCCAAATGCAACTTTTCTCTCTCTTGAGAACTTTATTTTAAGAATTGTGGGCATCTCTACAAGGGAAGTAAAAAGAGGAACACCCAGAATCAGCTCCGAGAACATCAAGCATTGGCTGATCTGTTGTATAACTTTGTATCGTGCCATGTTATAGCCCTGAGAGGTTTTTAATTAATCTAGTTTTTTCTGACAGTTTTTGTTCACCCTCTTCAACAACTTTGTATTGATGTTATGTGGATGTTCTATCATTTGTTTCTTTTAATGAAAATTAATCTTTCATCCTGTTTTTTTCCTTTTTGTAAAAACAACGAGCTGAACGGTTGGGTCAACAAAGCCTGCTACAAATGTGGTGTTGCGCAATGAAAATACTTGGTGCTGGATGACAAAATAAATAAACTGATTGCAGAAGCTAAACAAAACATCCACACATTTGATGGAAGAGGCTCGGCTTATTTTAGATTTTTCTTTTTTGTCAACAAATCCCACAAATAAATCAAACCAAAAAAGTCTAAGTTTGTTTCAAGTCAATACCCTCAATTACTGCAGATGTAAATTTGAAATAAACGGGGAACGAATACAGGATAGTTTCATTCTTTAAAAATATGTCAGTAATTTCTTAACATCTGGCTGCTGTAGTTTTAGCAGACTCCGACAGGAGTCAATAGTAAATTGGTTAGGGACTATTTTCAGATGTGTGTATTAGTGCACATTTGGTGGGATAGTTCAGCTTGGTTTCACTTCCAGAGCGTCAAATCCCGACATTTGGGCTGTAGCCCTCGGCGTCTTGATACCAACACAGAAGGGCCCCCTTTACCGTCTGTATGTCAACTCATATACGTCATTTTTAGACTTGCTCAAAGCAGCGGACATAGTATGAAGAGTGAGAGGTCTGCTCAGGGTGGGATGGAGAGGTGGTTGTCCAATGTGAAACCAAAAGCCGATGCTATGCCATAGAGTCACATGATGTTATGTCCATAGCTCACATTATGTTACAAGCGTACTAATTTTAAGCCAAACCATGATAAAGTGGTTTCAATCCCTAAACACAACCTCCTCTGTTTCACATCAACCACGTATTACAAAGTTAACTTTGACCGTTTCACTGATCCTTGTTGGACAACCATTATGGCACAGAGGAATTATCAGGCTTGGGTAGACAGACAGCACTACTTATTAAGATGTTTTTGTCCTGTCAAGACCCTTTATTGTTTATATTTAAGGTTTTGTCTGTGTATTGCTAATTGCAAAGTCAATTTGATCCCTTTTAAAAGTGCTGTACACACATCAAGTTTGCTATTTTGTCAACAGCGTGAGTTGAATGGAAAAATCACTTTGGCAAACTTGGTGTGTTTGAGTTTGAGCTTTTGCCATTATAGCTTCCCATGGTTGACTGGGGCCCAGTTTAACCTCTGAAGCGGCCCTACCAATGATTCAGCCTGAGGGTAGAGCGGAATAGGTGGGTGAGAGAGGGTGACATGGTGAGGAGGTAACATGTGTGTGAGTGAGGGCAGAGAGGTGTGAAGATAATAGCCCCAATGGGGAGATATGCAAGGCTTGGCCAGTGTAGTGTGAAGGAGTCCTGCATTGCACACAGATACTGAAAGAGTTATCTTGAACTTATTCAGTTTTTCTCTTTTGCTCTTTCTCTTACTCCCGCTTCTATTCTTTCTCTAACTCTTTGTCTCTCATCACTTCATAAATAACTACAGTACTGTTGGCTTATCAATGTGAGTATGATTCAGAATGTTATGAAAACAAACTAATGGATTGCACATGTGTATATTATACAGCTACATAACTATATATAAACCCTACTAGTTTATTCATCTGAATATATTGTTCTCTTATTAGAGAATTATGCAGAGACAGAGGCAACTATCAGTGGGAGCTTGTGGACTTGGGGAGATGTGCATTGGGACTGTAGTTAATATCAGTTATAGTATATATGATATGATGACATGCAATTGGTTGTAATGGTAATGGACAGAACAGAAGAAAGAAAAAAAGAGAAATCAAACAAAGAAGCAGCTTTAAAGGAGATCAGTATAGTTTAATGTGTTGTGCTGTTTTTATTGCAATGACAGATATTTCCATGAAAGTAATAATTGAATTTGATTTTGATCTGAGAGCATTTTAGTTTATTTTTGGTAAAGCACTTGATTCTTATGCCTTGCTCTCCTTCCATCTTTTGTTGTTGGCAGAACGAATGCAGTCTGTTTTCTCTGGGTTGCCAGGTTAGTCCCAAGAGATGAACTGTGGTCACTTAGTCAGTGTTTATCTCTCTCAGTTTCAGATCGCTCACAGCGCCTCGATAATCTGCCGCTTAGTGTCGTCTTTTCAGAGCTAAATAGCACAGTGGTCAATGTACGTTTCTTTTCCTTTGGCTGTAATGTGATTGCTCCAGATTGTAAGAGAGCTGTGCTGCTATTGGAAGAGCGGAGGCTCATGCCCAGCTGGCTGATGGGACTTTTCTTCTCTTGGCAACATATGTCAGTGAAAGTTTGGGCTTTGACCTTGAGTGGTTTATGAGTCAAAGTGGCACATTTTTAATTTTCACGAAAAGGAAAACAACTTAAAAATTGGTTATTCAACGTGATCTCCTTGTCCTTGGCCTATTTTTGCAAAGCAAATATCTGCTGATGACCGAGTCAATCTGACGACGTTTGAATTTAACTTTTTAATTGCTATCAGGCTGTTTTCTTTTTCTCTCTTGGAATGCTCTAGAAGAGAGGAATATTGTTTAAAGTAAGGCGAGGCTCTGGTTACACCTGGCATACAGAGGACACAACATTCAACATGAACAAAAAACAAATAACACTTGGATTGTTATCTTAAAAACATAAAAGGTTTTAAATCGTAAATTTGTGTTACATATTTTGTTTGTTCCTGATGTAAAGACAAAGTGTGTGAAATATTAACCTATATGTTTTTATTTCTGTACTAATATAAAATGCCAATTTTGTCCTGGATCAATTAGACAAGATGAATACCAAACAAGAGTCAAAGAGTGGTTTGCCCTCTGACCACACCCTGCATCATTTATTAGTGTGGTAGGTGTGGTATGTGCTCTGTTGAACTTGTAACCATGAGATAAGATTTTCAGGTTTACTTTTTAAGGTGGCAGCTGAGCGTCCATTGTTTTCCTTTCCTTTCCTCTTCATCTCTGTTCTTTCCTACACTTTTACTCCCCTCTCTATCACCTCACATCCCTCTCACCTCCCTGTTTTTGCTCTCTCTGTCTTTGAAATACCACACTCACAATTTCTTGCGTAAACAAAGCCCTTACTGGCTCTCTCTGTCCTTGGCTCTGCATCTCGTTATCCATCTTCAAGGAGAGATAGGTGTAGTGGCTGGAGGGAATCATGTTTCATCATCCAGCCATATTTACTGAGATGGAGCCTGACATCTCCTTTTGCAGCTGCTTGTCTGTATATCTCTGTTGTTTGTGACGCAATGCAATATTCAGGGGACAGCTTTCTTTTCCGTTTTACGTCGAGTAAGTTCAAGGGACCAAGTCATTACATGCAAAAAAAAATTATTCTCAGGCCATCACTGTGGACGTGGAAAAAAATAGACCACTTATCTGTGGAACGTCTGCAGCAAGGCACTTGGCTTTATAAGGAGAGAGAGGATTGGGAACACTTTCTACCGAGTGGTAGTTGCATGCAAACAAGCAGCAGAGAGGGAGGAGGAAAGCACTCACAAAGCTGAGTAGTTTGTGTGGTTCGCCTCGAGATGGTTCAGGTTTACAATAGAGAGGAGGAAAGCAAAATAGGAACTTCAAATGGCGGAGATGTGGCAGAAGCAGCAGCACTCACGACATGAGAAAACATCCCTGCACGTCTCGTGAAAAAATCAAGGGATTTGTCATGATCCTCAGATTGCCCTTTCTGGATGAGGCACAGGCATGGGCAAAGAGTAGAAAATGCATTATTGGGTTGTATGTGTTTAATGTGTTGGTGATAGAACACTTTGAAGTTAATCTTTTGCTGCGCCTTTTCAGTGACTCACTAAATCCCGTAAGCTGCTAATAGTATCTCTAACGGCCAGACCAGAGTTTCTTTAATCACACCTAGACAGTGACTCCGTTTCATCCCGCAAAGCTGTCTGCTTTGTAGTTTTGGGAAACAACTACAGAATCAATTAAGCAGCGAGCGGGATATGGCACGAGGGAGGAGAGGAGTAAATGATGTCAGAGACAGGTCGTAAAAAGGAACCGTAATTTGAATGAACAAGGGAGACATTAACTTATGGAAACTGAGCATTAAAGAACTATCTGTATTTGCCATTAAACTGAAGCGGTTTCACATTGGAGACTTGCATATTCTCAGGAGTGTAGACTCAATAAACAGGCGCAGGTATGTGTGCAGAATAGTAACTCAAGGGCAGCTCTAATACACCGCAGAGAATTGAACATATAAAATGATGATACATTTTTCATACTCAACTGGAGCTAGACTATATGAAACCGAAGACAGAATGAGTGAAGACCGAACAGTGGGAATAAAAAGGTGGAAAGTAGATTAAATTTCAATTTGATGAGAATTGAACGTTTAGTAGCCCAACCTCTGACTGTGAGAAAAAGTTACGATAAATGAGGGATATGTTTGTTGGGAGAGAGTGTTGGACACCTTCAAAGTGATAGGCCCAGTAGAGGCCCAGGACATTAATGAATTGACATTACACAAGGATCAATGTTGAAGCTATCAGGGTCGGAAAGAATTGCACCTAATGAAAAGGGATTACTCTTAAGATCAAGGTCTTCCACTTCCCTTATTCCGGCTTTGCTCCTTTTTCTTCTTCTCTTTCGTATTCTGTTGTGTTTTCTTTCCTCACACACACACTATTTCTGAGGAAAACACATATATTCTGATTTTGTCCACAATCTGACATGGTTTCCCTAAGCCACTAGTTTAAATGCAAAGTCGGTCTGGAAATGTGGCTGTATGTCATTTGTTGAGAGAAGCCTTCGGAAATGTTCACATTGTGTCCATGCACATTGATTTGTGGGAATTTGAGTCTCTGCTTAAGGGAATACTTACCTC
Source organism: Cyclopterus lumpus (assembly GCF_009769545.1). NCBI lineage: Eukaryota > Metazoa > Chordata > Actinopteri > Perciformes > Cyclopteridae > Cyclopterus > Cyclopterus lumpus. The sequence continues at coordinate 7,894,625 of NC_046978.1, forward strand.
AAAATATGCCTATCGAATATCAGATACTTTTTATTCCCTTTGAAATGTGGTTCGGAAAATTGTGTAGCTTGATCCTGTGAGGACGCCAGCATCTGTAGTCTACTGATCCACATCAATAGATTATAAGTCAAGACAAAGAGACATGTTGAAACATCTATCGAAACCTCTCAACCCATTCCTGCAGCATGATACACCCTGTTGCCATTGATCCATACTGTATGTTTAACACTGTATTTGCCCTTCACTCACAGTTTCTTCACAGCATTGCTAAAACATTAGCATATCACACTATGGCCTTGTCATAGTTCATCCGCCCTAACCAAAGACATGCAGTCTATTTAACAATTACTTGGTGATTTTATTTGTTATCTGTAACATAAGCATACTTAGAGAAGTGGTTCTCAAATGGGGGTACGTGACTTCATGAGTTATAGGAGTGGGGCCATGTACATTCATATGTTGGTAGATGCATGTCACACTCATGCCTATGTTGTGTGTTATGTCTTCCCTCAAGATTATCTTTCAGCTCTGACTTCCATCCAGTCAGTCCTCTTCATCTCTTGGTTATCCTACTGTCTCCTGAACTAATGAGCCACAATGCTTTTCTGTTCCCTCACACACTTTTCTGCTTGATTTCACATATCTCCTTGCCTCTTTGAAGCCATTAACTGAATATATGTGTGTGTGTGTGTGTGTGTGTGTGTGTGTGTGTGTGTGTGTGTGTGTGTGTGTGTGTGTGTGTGTGTGTGTGCGTGTGTGTGTGTGTGTGTGTGTGTGTGTGTGTGTGTGTGTGCCTTTACGTACATGGAGCACCAAACTCTCACCTGCTATGAATAATTGATCTGCTGAATCTAGGCCGCATGAGGTTTGAATGCAAGGAGGCAGCTGCTGCTGCAGCAGGAGGGTACTTTACAGTTTGTTTTAAGGGAAATAAATAAGGGGGTACTATGAGATGGAGACTAGTGAATTGGAAAATGCAATTTTTCAGTGCAGGTATTGGTATTTACTGACCTGATGGTTCCAAAGCAGAGCTGGGCATCTTCTAAATCATTAATCCACAAAAGCTTTTAGCTGCATCTACTGGAGCCATAATGTGTTGTGTGCGTCTCAAAGGTTTGTGCATGTCTATACATGTCAACATAATGCAATTTTAATCAGCAGTTTCAAGTAGTCTTTGACTCACAACAATGTCTGATATAAAGTGGACGTGGTGGTGGATCGGAGGTTGTTGGCATTTGGAAAACACGTCTCACAGTTAGCAAAACTCAATTTACTCTCCTTGTTTCCTGTTGATAACCAAACAGCAACACAATAACAATTCAGAAGTTAAAACAAATTGAATATTTGTCTGGCAAATGATGTGAAATTATTCATAATAATTCGTGAAGTAAACTGCTCTCAGGCCATCCTCACGTGGATGATAGTATTTGTACTGACAGGTTTCTGACACTCAGAATAAAGTGCAGAGCAGATTGAGACAAAACAGCATGTTATTAGACTGATTGCAATCTTATAAATAATAACTTTTACATTTTGTGTGTGACTGTATGAATTCCAAAGGGAGACGATAACTTTTGGCTGCAGCCCGGCTTTGGCCCTTCTGCTTTACTTTTCTAAAAACTGTGTTCATTTACAAACTCCATGGGGAAATTTCACTTTTTTTGTTTGGCCCCTTCCACAGAAACATCAAAGCACAGAGTGAGTTAAAGAGCAACAGCCCTGCAGCTGGTAATGATTCAGTGTTCAGATTGTTCATAAGGTAACCAGGTCATCTGGTTTATGGAGTAACTACAGTCCCAATGCTGCAGACACATCTCCCTACGTCCACAACCCCCCCTTAATTCTGGATTAAAATATCTTAAATTACTAAAAAAACAAACATATTTTTGTCCAGGATATTACTTTGTCATTGGCTGTCTCCTCCTCTGTCTGCTCGCTGACACAGTGTCACCACAACTCAGCTGTCACTCCGATAGAGACCCTCAATGATTGGCTGTGCTGCACTCTGTCATTGACATACATGCGCGGAATTGAACAAGACTCAGCGACTGGACGAGCCAGGCAGACTGGCAATCATCCAGCATGCCGCTGAAAGCTATAAACTCTGGGAAACAGAGAGTAGCTTTGTCTCAAGAGTGTGAAACCAGAGGCAGAGTGTGTGATTAGTGTACTTTGTGGAAGTCTTTCAGGCCAATTCATACTTTCCATGTGAGAGTTCGCCTTGCTCGGTGTGATGTAAATGTCACCACCCGTCCATGTCCGCAAGGGTCGTGTGGACTCTACACATAGCCCGTAACCCCACTGTGCATGTTCCAGTTTGGTTCAACACTCCAGTCTACGGCCCAATCCCAATCTCCACCCTTACAGACCCACGGACTTTGAGGCGCGCTCCCACTAACTCTGTGAGGGTTTAGGGCTGTCCCACTGTCACATCGTAGAGTGTTTGAGGGCTCTCCGGCAGACATGTTGAGCCCTTTATGAACCCTTTCCATTAGATGCCGACTTTGCCCAAGGGAATTACCCACAATTCCTAGCAATGTGATGTTAAACACGCAGTTACCAATGGAAGCATGGAGAAGTAAAAAAAGGGCACGTGGGTGATCAGCCCAATAAATTACATTTACACAACAACATTAAGGAGATGGAACATAAAAATACATGAAATCAGAGAAATGCTTGCAGAAATTATGTATATATACATAACGTAATACGGTGCAGCAAAGTGCCATTTCAAGCCTGACAGCCTCTCACACTCAACCATTTACCAGGTGACGTCAGTAAGGTTTGAGGGCTTAGGGGGGACGTTGGGATTGGTCCTACTTGGTGGCGTATGCACCTCTAGCTGGTTTGCTGGTTTGAAGAAGATAACAAAATGGATGCTGGTTGTGCGAGAAGATCATCCGTGACCCACACTGGAAGGAATACAAAAACAGCCAAATGGCTTTGGACTACAAACAACATTATGGTGCATAAACGGCAACGTTACCAACTGTAAATCGCATCTGTGCAAAAATTGGTAAAAGTCCGCGGAAAGAAGGAAAGTATGTTCTAGGCTTTTAGCTAAGTGTGTATCCAAATCTGCAATGTACAATCGATACACAGACATTTTGAACTGTTAACCAAAATTGTGGGTTGTAATCATTAAATGTGTGAGAACACACCTGACAGAGATCGGCACTCTACTGAGTGCACCTTTCTAGTTCAGAAATAAATCTAACTGGCATGAGCCACATGATGTGATAATGAGACAGATTGACCATTTTAGTGCCACTAGCTTGTGAGATGACACTGATACCAAAGACTCATCTTGTATGTCGCGAAAGGACTGTATAGATGTCTCTACATTTGAAGAGGTTCTACATTATATCAAACAGCTACCACCATGAGGGATACATATGAGCCAGTCCACAGACGGGAATTGCATTATAAATGCCCTCTATCACCTGCTGAACTACATATGGATACACTTTCGATGATTTATAGGTTGGGTAGAACCATTAGTTAAGTTTGGCCCGTGCAGTGCAATACCGCCACAGGGAGTGCAATGTATTCAAATCATTTGGCTTTGTGCTGTCATGGTGAATGAATGTAGTTGGTGGCTGATCGTGCTGCCCCAAACAACAGGGATTTGTCTAGTGTGCCTGTGTTTGTTTGTGCATGTGTACTCTATGAATGCTGTATCTGTTTTCTCCATGTGTGTGCATGCACTCCGTCTGTTCAACAGAATGCTGTGAAGGCATGTAGAGTAATAAACCAGCAGGTACAGATGCAACTATACAAATAAGAAAATGTCATCAGCACCCACTAGATATCCATTAAATCTGTAAAAGTAAAATGTCAATATTTATCATCTGTGCATAGCTCAGATCTGCCTCTCTTCCTGGCCTCTCTCAGCACCTTCCATTTCCAGCTTTGAAATAAATGAGCTCACTCCGCTGCCCACTCTCCACAAATCTCCCCCTTTATTGAGTACATGCTCCATATGGTGGCGCTTGTTTGGAAGAGTTATTTTTAGCTTCTCAGATTCATGAACCAGAGAGAACCTGCGACTGTCACTCACATTGCCTCTGTCTTTTTTATGTTATCCTTTTTCTGTCGAGGAGCACTAAAACCGATGAGACCTCATGTCACACTTTTCTACACAAGCTTTGCATTCCTTCGCTCTCTGCAGTTTTTCATCACTCACTCTAATCCAAAGAGATTAATGGACAGAGATGCCTTATTGACCAGCCACTGCTGCATACAATATCAAACGGCCATAAAACAGCACTAAAACAGCACTTAGCAGACACTTAAATATCAAGCATGGAGCATGCTGGTCCATTTAACCCTGACACACCTTGGTACTCTGTACGCCAACATGCTCTGTGACTGGGCTCCAGTTCTCACCTGCTCTCTCCTTCTGCCTCGACAGGGATGGAATCAGAAGTGAAGCCAACCCGACAAAAGAATGATACAATCATAATTATTGATTCGATTTAATTATATGAGGTGGAGTGTTGGCACTTTACAGTTTCACAGCACACATTAAATGCATCACACATGGAACAGAACACCCACATGTAGATCAGTAGTGCAAGTCTGAGGGGCAGCTTGTGCATTATACTTTGGGATCTCTGAACATTTTGACAAAATCGTGGAAGTCAAAATATTTTGATAACTGATTGATCTCTCTCTTGCAATCACCCCCCCCCCCCCCCCCCCCCTGTATTTCTCAGAGTCAGGCAAAGAGTCAGGCACCCTGAGGCAAAATTGCCTGCAGTGCCGAGGAACGGCAAATGAGACAAAATCTATAGCGTTCTGCAGTAGGGTGTGAAAAAAAAGACAAATATTCCCGAGCGGAAGTGTTGCTGGTCACATCTGTTGGCAGGCTTGTTCATGTGCGAGTTTGCTGTTCAACAAGTCAACAGAAACTTTCTTTAAATGTTAGTGAAAAAAAGCTTGAACTTTGTGCTATTTCTGCTGTTTCTTGATCCTTTAAGAATAAATATTTGCATTTCTGCTTTTAACAATGTTAAATAAAATAATCAATCATTGACCCGTACTGAAAATGGCAGACGCTGATATTCTATTCAGTGCATTGTTCAGATTGCTGTGAAGTCAAGGTGTGTATAAACTGCTGCAAATCAAAAATAATTTGATGTCAAAATGATCATTTAGCAGCATTGTTTTACATGCCATTGTATATGCAGAGTATAATATGAATGTTCACCATATTGCAGATAGTGACACCACATTTAGCTCCACAGACTCATTGTGACACTGCACATTTTGCCAGCCGGGGTTTGAGATAGAGGAATGAGCCCATTCAATCAATAATCAAATATATTGCTGTACCTGATCATGACTGTAAACACCTTTTTTGTGTGTGGAGTGAGTCGAGACATTATTTAGAAACAGCCAATAGCAAGAGAGAAAACACCAGGGTGCTTATCAGGGTATTTGGAGAGACACAGGAAATTGAGTTTGTCCAGTCTAATTATGGACAGAGTCACATAGCTCTACAGACTTACCATTTCCCTCCCATTAGCAGAGATGTGTTATTCATGAGGGCAAATCTAGTGTGAACTATGCTTCACTGATATTCTACACAGTCACTTCTCAGTCTGTCAGGGGACCTGAGCCATTGTGTTTTATTCATTTATTTATCTATTTCAGTTTCTGCACACCCAAGAAAAAGTGGAACTTGGTGATGATGGGGTCACAGGGTCAAACGTGCTAAAGAACTATCGATGGCATCTGTCACATAGACTGTATATAAAATGTGGACGTAGTCGCGGTATTGTCACCCATTTGGTTTGTGTACTACAGTTTTGAAGATTCGAGTTAGGCATTTTGACATCTTTGGTTTTAGCAACCAGGAGTGACATGAGAGGGAGGAGCTAAGTAGAACCGAAAGCTGAAGAAACGTAACTTTCATTTCAACTGAAAAAGCAATGGCTTAAAGTTCTAAAGCGAGACTCCAAAACGCTGTGGTAGCAGCTTGTCAATCATAAGGTAGCCTGCCGTAAAACATACTCTGCTTTGTTATCTATAAATGATACCATATTAAACATCAGGCTTTGTAGAATCCGACTCGAAACGATGGATTGAGACCATAAACTCATGTTTACAGTGTTTACTTTCTCATATACCTCTTTACAAGCAGACTTCTTTTTGCAACCAGGGGAGTCGCCCCCTGCTGGGCATTTGAAATAATGCATGTTTAAGGGACATCTGCATTGGCTTCACAATGAAAAGGGGGATGTGGGATGTGGGACGATGGGAGGAAAGCTGCATGGGGAGAGACTCGGAGGTGAAAGACTTGTGACGAGAGTGTTAATACAACACAGAAGCAGAGATAGCTGCTCCCTTTCCTTTCCAAAAGCACATTATCATTATCACATTCTCTTTCAGAGCCTCTCCTTTATTCTGCCAAATTCCAATAGGCACTATTGGCATATATATATATATATATATATATATATATTCTGTTGTGTCTAAAGCTATTTATATAATACAATCGGAGCTGAATAGCTCATTGTGTGTTCACACAATGCAGTTATGACGCACATATATTTTTTAGTACAGCATTCTGAAACAATTCTTATTTTAGCTCCGTCTCCGTATTAAAAGCTCTTCAAACAAGCGTCATTACGGCTTTTATGCTCAGCACACTGGCATGATCTGCTTCATTCATGCCAAAACGTGACACGTGGTACTGTAAATGCTTGCACATTTTCAGTTTCAGTGTGTCCACAGAGAGCGTTTACATATAAACATGCACAAATGCATATGTGTGGAAATGCATGTGTGAATTTTTATTTTCATTTAGTGTAGTGTTTGGAGGGTGCAAATACATGGAGTGCTGAGATCAGTGAGCTGGCAGATGTTAAAGTATCCAGTGAGAGTGCATGTTACACCAGCTTCAAAACAGAGCACACATGACCTCAGTGTGGCTGAACACGAGAAAAAGTCCCTCGTCATTGAATCTGCCCGCAGAAGAGAATGAATGAGATACGTTCAGCATCCAAAGAGCAGCCACATCATAGATTGCTGTATTCTAAAGCCTCATCAGAAATCTAGTTAAAATATGTTGTTCTTGAGGGAAGGAATAGAGTTAGATATAACACCCTTTATCTACCATGTTTTTAATGGTTTTCGCTGCAAATTAGAGGAATTTGGCGAAGCAGTAAAAACATCCATTTTAGAGGAAGAGATTAGGCAGGGTAAATAATCTATTACTTTGTCCTGACAAGCTGATGAGAGTGAGAGAGGAGAGGAGGCGCATCCTTGTGTCCAACCTGATTAGGAGATCACTGATTCAAATTGTCTCACTATCTAGGCAGCATCTACATTCCCCTCCCCTCGCTTTCACTGTGTATCACACTGTCTCTCAGCTGCACGGATCATTTTTCTATCAGAGGTCTGCTGCCTGATTCTATTGACATGCATGAAGTAAACTGTTAATGGGAAAGGTTTAAGACCTCGAAATATTTACTGAAAGTGAGGAGATCAGTTTAATAAATGATGGAATCACTTCAAGGAATTCCTGTTAAGGCAGGTGATTAAAACAGGTATGATTTAATCTTGTAACAAATATCAAAGCAAAAGACGGATTACATTTGTTGTATTTTGTTTGTTCATTATGGAAATTCTTCTTCATTGTGTGGGTCTAATAATATGTGAAACACAGTCACAAATACCTGCATCTCAAGTACCTGGTGGCTGCTGCTGAATGCAAATGTTTCTCAAACAGCGGAAGGAAAATAGACTGCGTCTTGTCTTGATACATAAAGCAAACCTTTATTTCCCAAGAGTAATGCGAAACACTTTCCCCTATTTGTTCAGTCAGGAGGTGCCACGCTTGATACTTCTTTATGGAAGATGTATCCATAAAGAAGCAGCTGCAAAGTGACCAAAGAAAAGTAATACATCAGTGTGACAAATCTGTAAATAGCCAGTAACAAAGTTAAGGATCTAAGTACTGATGCAGGTCATGGCATTAAAATGAAAAGTCAAAATAAAGACGAGACCAATTGTAGTGCTGTCATGGCGTGTCATGATCTCCAGCACACAGTACACATGAACACACACGTGGATTCAACCTTTTGCCAATTTTCCGCCGTGAAGAATCATTCCATTTTGTGGGCACATTTCTGGTTTAGGAGGATGCATGCATTTCCATTGTTGCCCAGTGGCAGGGCTTAACAAATAGGATTAGATCCGTGCCCGAGAGAGCACACTCCTGTTCAGGTGACACACAGCTCCATGCTCCAGCTCTGTAACTAGACACAGAATTGCTGTTAAAGGTCAGTGGAGTCAGACACTGAATGTCACAGCTTAGCCACAGTTTGGTGAGAAAATACATTAGATAAATACGCCTGTCTCTTGGTGGAGAGTTATTCTGCTGCTCCTGAATTTCCAGCATTAAAGACCCAGAATAACCAGGAGAGTTAAAAGGCAACAGAGGCATATCGATTAGAGGCAGTGAATCAGACTGCTGCTATTCTGTGAATAATACATTGAGTAGAAGACACAGAGGTTGTCAGATGAAACTTGCATGATGGGCTGTGAGCTGTGCTCATTTTAGATGAGACTGTGGATAATTCACATCTCCAATCTCAGGGATCTGGGGAATCATGTCACCGATTAGAAAGCGCCTATGAGCATCTTACTCCAAGTTTATATATAAGCATTCCACGCCCCATTTAACAAAACAAAAGACTGATCACAGCCTCCGCTCACTGCAAAGTAGTGCCGATGGAATCAGGGTTTGGACTCTTAATAGCACATGTCCCTGGTGGCGGAATATTGAAAAGGGTAATTCTGAAATAGCTGCATTGGCGTCAAACCAGAGAGTGTGGCGCCTGCAACCAATCAGCTTCACGGAGACATATTGTGATTCACTGGAGCAGGAGTTATTGTTTGCTCTCTTCAATAGACTCCTCATTGTGTGGGCCAAAATGCGCTCATTGTATTCAGCAAGTAAACTATGACAGGGAGTTGAACCAATCAGAGAGAGAAACAATATCACTGTTTAAAAACTAAATAAAAAATGAAGTTATGCTGAGCAACACGTGTCTCTGTGTGGCATACAATCAGAATGGAATTGTATTTACCAAATTGTGACTCCCTATGGAATTATGTTCAGTGTTTACAGTGTTTTTCTTTTTGGTTGCTTAATTTTGACAGATTTGCTGCAGATATCAAAATGTCTCTAAAGGATTAATTATATAATGATCCCCTGACTTACTTTTTTTGTACATTCACCTGTAAACCCGAAGGCATTTCCATTAACCTCAGCTGTACTTTGTGTTTAGGCCTACTGCGCAAATATTAGCATTCTAAAACTAAGATGGTGAACATGGTAAACATGATTTCTGCTCAGTAAGGATTGTCACTGTGAGCATGTTAGCGTGCTGATGTTAGCTTAACAATACAGCCTCTCAGAGCAACTATTGAGGCTGTCAACTCTGTGTTATTCATATATCTTTCTCTTCTTCAAGTTTGGTGTAGACAAGGAGGCATGAACTATCTAACTAACTTCATTGATTTTCTTTTTTCCTTCCTGTCTGTCTCTGTGTGTGTATGTATGTGTGTGTTGTGTGTGTTGTGTGTGTTGCGCTCTCTGCAGGCTGTGCGCTGGAGTTCCTGCTGGTTCTCTGTGGGCTTGAGTTTTCCTGGTCCTGCCCCCGTCACTGTATCTGCTACACTGCACCCACCACCGTCTCTTGCCAAGCCCATAACTTCCTGTCGGTCCCCGAAGGCATTCCTCCCGACAGTGAGCGCATCTTCCTACAGAACAATAAGATCCATCGCTTACTTCGGGGACACTTCAGCTCCAATACGGTCACTCTGTGGATATACTCCAATAACATCACTTACATTGAGCCGTCCACATTCCACGGCTTCACGCTGCTCGAGGAGCTGGACCTCGGAGACAACCGCCACCTGCGCTCCTTGGCGGAAGACACGTTCCACGGGCTGAATCGGCTCAATGCGCTTCACCTGTACCGCTGTGGGCTCAGTTCACTCCCTAATAACATCTTCCAAGGCCTCAGAAACCTGCAGTATCTCTACTTGCAGGTACACTAGACTGTTTTTGCCACTAATACTCTAGTAGGGCTGTCACTCTTCCACAAGAACAAATTTGAACTAGCACAGCCTACATAGACAATTTCTAAACTATGCTGTAAAGTGAATGTGTTGTTGATTCGCAGTGCCTCTCCGACCTTACTTGAGTGACAAGCTGGCAGTTGCATTTTACATCAGCAGCAAACAAACCGTACTTCTATCCACAGTTTTTCCATCGGTGGTGTCAAATCCAAATGTATTTTGTGCATTAATGCACAATTGCACAGATGGTTTGGTGTCCTTCAGCACTGCTTGTTATTTTTCTTTTTTTAAAGAACCACAATAGTCTACTTTTCTGAAGGCATGCAAAAGGTCAGATGTATGCTTCCCCTGGAGTACAAGGCACAGCCTCTAGTGCTTATCCACTGGAAAAAACGGATACTATTTGCATAGTGGGCTGATTCATGAAACATATTAATGGCATGTAGACACAAGTTAATGTGACTAAGAATAATGTAGGAAGGAAAACTTTGCACAATATGTCAATATCTATCAATATCTAATAATTATGTGCATTCTGTATCTCCTCAGGATAATCATCTGAAGTTCCTGCAGGATGACACATTTATGGACCTCCATAACCTGAGCCACCTGTTCCTGCATGGCAATCGTCTGTGGAGCCTTAACCAGAACACGTTTAGAGGCCTTCGGGCCTTGGACCGACTGCTTCTGCACCAAAACCAGATTGAGTGGGTTGACCGCCTGGCCTTCCACGACCTAAAACGTCTCACCACCCTCTACCTGTTCAACAACAGCCTGATACAGCTCTCCGGACAGTGCCTGGACACACTGCCCGCATTGGAATACCTGCGCCTCAACGACAACCCCTGGTCATGTGACTGCAAGGCCCTGTCGTTATGGGAATGGTTGAAGCGTTTTCGAGGCTCTACATCTTCAGTGGGTTGCCAGGCGCCAGCTGATATGATTGATAACGACCTCAAGGAGCTGCGCAAGGAGGACTTCCCCAACTGTTCACCAACCGTTCCTAATTCTGAGTCCAGAGCCCAGACCAACAATGTATCTGGCACGGTGAATCCGTCCCTTAATCATGGTGGGGTGGTGGGCTCTGGAGGGCAGACCCACATTGTGCACCCCTCAAGGCCTGGCCGCTCTCGGAACTGCACAAAGCCTCGTAACAGGGGCAAGGGGAAGGGTGACAATGAGGTCATGGCAGACAAGGAGGATTCCTCCCCAGATTTCACAGACGGGGGCAAACATGACCACACATCCCCAGACGGCACCGTCACACGGAGGAAGCACAAGTGTACTGCCCGGACCACTGTTCGCCCTCCTAGTGGGGTTCAGCAAGCCAACAACAGGGCAACCTTATCCCAGTCATTACTACATGTCTGTGCCCTCTTTGCGGCCTTGATAATGACAAATATTGATTTCATTCTCCGTTGACCCTCAGAGGGTTTGGAAAAGGAAGAAATAAAAAAACATCCCTCAGACCCTCTCTTACTCCTGCACTACAAGGCCTGTGTGTCTTTTGTGTGTATGTGTGTGTGTGTGTGTGTGTGTGTGTGTGTGTGTGTGTGTGTGTGTGTGTGTGTGTGTGTGATTATATGTGTAAATGTAGTGTAGGGGATCTTTACTGTTCAGACTGAAACAGGCATCAAAAGCATCAAGCATCTACAACAGAAAGACTCACAGCACAACAATCGAAGGGACTGAGTGACAGTGGATGACAAAAGATTAACGCAGACAAAGCTTGCACTGCCACTTATGCCAGTATGATTTCATCAGCATATGTCTTGGTATCTTGTGTATTTTTAAACATCTGTTTTTCACTCAACTGGATCTCAGATAATCAAGATTTGGTGAAAATAGAGAAAAAAAGAAAAGATGACAAATGAGGTAAACGTGTTAGTTCTGAGACAGATAAGCTAGTTGTTCAAGTGCTCCATTCAGTTTTAGCTTTCAGTTCACAGTTTGTAAATTGTTATCAAGTACAAAAGATAAGTCAATGACCTTGTCAGGCCTCCGGCATCAGTTCGTTTGTCAAATGTACTCTGTCCAGACAATTGGGTGTAAGTGTTTCTTCTAAACCAAGAGGTAAAGTATAGGCATGGCAATAAATAGTCGTTCAGTATCAGACTATGGAATGTGCCATTAACACAGCAACATGGAAATATATAGCTACAGATGTTTTAAAGCTATAAATAGAGCAACCATTAGCTCAAACGCTGTATGGAGCCATAACAAATTGTAACAACTAATGCTGACCTTTTTAAGGTACTGTTCCAAACCTTTCTAAAAGCATTTATCATTGGTATTACATTTCTACACACAGCTCTGCTTTCATCTTCCTTTACACCACTTCTCTGTGCAACTGAATATTATGCTGACAATTGCTATTTTTATTGGCTTGGAAAACCGCCTGTGTGTCTCTGGGAGATCAAGCTGTGAATATTGACAAAGTATGTCTATATCTTGTGTCAGATGTTGTTCATTTGGTTTTTCTAAGACACAAAGTGGACCCAGAGACGGATCCTCACTGCAGGGCCAACAGGAACCTTAGAGGTGGAGGGTCAAAGGGGTGATTTCTCAGTTTCCTGGTGAGGTTGTGCTGAACTGATTCCTCAACCAGTGAGGGCGAACATCCTTCATTGAGAACGCGAGGAACACATTTTGATCTTAATCACTTGACATCAAAGGAATACAAGAAAATGTGTGTAACATCAACGACTCAATAAAACATTAAAAAAAGAAAATTTTGAAAGGAGCATGGTAAAACAAGGATCGTGCAGAGAAAATGATGCCTCTTAATTAACTGATGTGATTGTCCATGGATGTGGGGATCCAAGACAATCGCCTCTAAAGTATCAAGGGGTTGCAGTACAATGCAGAACGACTGATGGACAATTACGGGACGCCTTGCTGTACTTCTGGAGCTTTTGTGCCTCTCTTAAATCTACCGATAAGATGGTGTTTGTATCAATGTGAACTATACCAGTACCAATGGAGACACGGGGACTTCTTGCAGTGCTGATATTAATAATTGACTGTATTACTATGAGAAAAAACATTATCAGTGACATTGATGATGATAACAGGGTGTTCTGCTCCTTCTGTCAGGAGGGGTCTTTTGATTTTTAAATTTTCTGGTGATTCGTTTATTTACGTATATTCGTTTATGTTATATTTTTAGAGCGTTTTATTTGTTAATGCACAATTCCTCACCTCCCTATTTCTTGTTCTACTGTATGCCTATTCATCTTCTTTCTTTGCCATAATTCAATTGTTCAGTAAGTTATCATCAGAAAACAACTGTACAAAAATGTTTATAAAGATATTAAAATCTATATCTTCTTATGTCTACCATTGCAGTATGAGTCTGTTTATTGCTGTGTTTGAGCTTTTATAGGCTTATTTAGAGAAAGTAAAAGCCACGCTCGACCCCCTCTTCTTGCCTTTCTTTCCCTTTAATTCATTTACACCATTTTCCATCTATACCTTTGCTCTGGTTTGCATTGTGTCTCCCCTGATCAGACCTGCTGGATAAACTAAAGCTGCTTCCTATAAGCAGATCCCCTCTTTCTGTAGACATCTACGTTTTATGTATACTATACAATGTAAAAATATCAGCGAAATATTGGCTACAAATGGAATAGAAAAGCCCATTTCATCAACAACATACAGAAGTTTAGACCAACAGGAAAAAAATAATTGTAAGTCGACATGCAGACTGTGGTGTGATATATTGCAGTTCAATAAATCATTTAAAAGCACTGAAGATATTAATGAAAGTGTCACATTGAATCTGTAGATATTGCAGGCCATTATTATTATTAATGGCCCTTTAGAACATAAATTCTATTTCCTCTTCTATAAATTCCCCTCACCGAGTTGAAATTGATTCACAAGTAAGTGTTCCATTTGACTTTCTTTTCATAATTGTGTTAAATGATAAATGAGTGCTGAAGCAGAGGTTATATGCATGGATGAGAGTGGGGTATAATTATATTCAAACTGGCATCTGGTGTTTGACACCCATCTACTCACCTGCTTTCAACCCCCTCTAAACTCATCTGAAACACCCACTTTAACTTCTGTTACTTTGTGTCACCCAATGGTGTTTTCTTTTCCTTCACACAACTTAATAAAATCATTATTTTTGGTTGCAAGATTAAACATGTAACTGCTGGAGAAGCACATAAACTGTGATAATTAAACAATGGAATGAATAAAGCTACATTCAATTTTATGTTTTTGTTTAGTTTTAGCAAGAACCCAAAGCCCACACAAATCCTGCCGATTGTCTGGTTTTAATGATGATTAAAGTAGTTAAAATCAGCCAGGTTGATTTTCCTTTTTTCATGTTCATGTTTGAGTGAGCTGAATGAGATGTTAAATGATACATAGGAAAAGATGAGGCATCGTGGATCTATTTGTAATTATTTGCAGGACCTGATGGGGTGTGGATTCTCTAATAAGCTTGTTCACATGCACACAAACATCCATCACTGTAATTAAAAAAAAATAAAACATGCACTTAGTAAAGTGAAGTGCACAGAACTTCATAAATCTGAGGATAAGCATGCTTATATGCTGCGTTAAATGGAACGTTTTCCATTTTTACATAATATGTCTATTTACACTGACTGTAGGTTAAATTAAAAGTGAGACTAATTTAGCAAATTGTTTCTAAGAGATTACCCTGACTCTTTTCAGGGTAAATGGAACTTTCTCGTAAGCTCAGAGTTAAACAGCCTGATTTGCTAATTTGAAATGAATTCTTCACCTCCAGAATAGTATGTATGATAATGTATCTCAACTTAATGTCTATTTACAAGCTTTTTCAGAGCTTTTGTTGGAGGACACGTGACTTCGTGAGCCAGTTCCATTCACTGATGACGACTGTGGCCTTTGTTTGAAAGAGCTCATCCCTCAGCATTCAGTCACTCATGTCCAGCATAGGCTGCACACCAATCTGAGTCCAACCTGTAGACCACGTGACTCCTCCCTCCCCCGGAACCCAAACAATATATGCTATATAGCGCTTACTGACATTGTAATATTCAATGATCCAAGTGTGACCACAGACTTACCGCTCGTGATTCAAAGGTCACAAAATCCATTTACGAGCAACTCGAAAAGCTCACAATAAATCAATTGTATCTGTACAAAAGAAAGTACAGTGAAGTGGTATTATGAGGCAGCACGTTCTCACTCCCAACTCATCGAATACTAAAAATTGGTCAGGGGCCCGAAGCTTCAAGCTATGACGCTCTAGGTAGGCAGGGGAAACGTGCTGGCAGGGATGGCATGTCAGCTTCCACTGGTTTCATGCATAGCCTCTTTTCAAAATATTTTTTTAGGCAACACAACAACTAAGTCAAACCAGAAGCTGTCACAGAATCAATTTGGAAAAGATCAATGTTTTTG
Organism: Cyclopterus lumpus; assembly: GCF_009769545.1. Taxonomy (NCBI): domain Eukaryota; kingdom Metazoa; phylum Chordata; class Actinopteri; order Perciformes; family Cyclopteridae; genus Cyclopterus; species Cyclopterus lumpus. Next base: position 7,910,129 of record NC_046978.1, read on the forward strand.
ACAAAGATTCAGTGCACTACTAACCCCATATATGACAACCTGTTATTATGTGACTGGCATCCCACAACTGAGCTGGTTCCACTGCTGAAAAATATGAGATGTATTTGGAAGCAATAACGAAGCTAGAAAGTGGACTTTGAGTTGAGTTATGTTATTTTGTATTTGTAAATACAACAATGTGCATGCATGTATAATCTTTTTAATATTTGTATTTTCTTTCACTAAACAATAATGACAATTTGACCTTGGGATGTCATTGTTCATCATTGTTGACTCTGCTAATGCTATAGACTCATTAGTTACAAAACAGACAATTACGGTAGACGTGTTCCTTTAATATCAATGTATAATATTGTGTAAGCTCAGCTAGCTTTTTCCGAGCAAATCACATAACACCCGTATTTCTTAACATGCTAATTACGCTAATTGTTGGACTGATGAAAAAGCAATAAATGCGGATGAAAACCTGGAAATAAATGGCACAATTGCGATCCATTTCCAGCACAGAGTTATCTTGTAGGAGGAGAGTTTTACACAGAATTGTTAGATTTTCCTCCACATTTGGGCTAAATTAGTATCTAACTCACAGACTCTCATCTGACTTGACCCACTTATTTGTAAAGCACATCAAAGGCTGGGATGTAATTGTGATTGGCTCATTGCAGAGGAGTAGTGATCAGCACACAATGAGGACCCAGTTCAGCCGGCAGGTCCTGTGCAAAAACAGGTAGGACATGCTGCATAATTATGATGAGGAGAAGTACCAAAAGGTGGAACGTAGTATCATTAAATGATAAAAATATGACAACGATTTTGTGGAGTAATGTCTCCTGCAGTGAAATCGCTCTGTGTGTGTTGTTATCAGAGCTTTTCAATTCTCTGGAGCTTAGCTGGCAGCGCATGCTTTTAGTGTATGTTCCCGCATGTGAGCGTGGCCTTCTGGCTCGCCCACGGCCGCCGCTCTGCAGCGCGCCCATGCGGCGGTTACAACTGATGAAGCCGTCCACGACCGATGGTGTTCGGCGCGGGAAGTGTAGCACCCCCCTCCAGTTCTCCTTGAGGTAGACACTTTTAGCTCCGTCAGCCCTTTTACCGTTCTTTGCACTGTTAGCCTGCACAGTTTGCTGCAAGCTGCGTCTCCATGTTGAGAACCGTTGAGAGGCAACTGAAATGCTCCCAATCACATATTATGCACCTTTAGGAAAATGAGAGAAGCAGAGGGGCGGAGAGAGCAGGAGGCTACAGGGCATCAGCTATTGAGCATGAGGGCTGGGATTCATGAGGAGGAAATGACACACAAAGGGAACACAACCAGATGTGATGCTACAGTTAGGAAACAGAGAAGAAAGGGCAAAAAGCACCGTAGCAATGAAAAATGAAATAGGTGTTTGATACATCGCAATTCTCCAGGAGTTTTTGTGTAAATATACCATGTATGTATTGACAACAATAAGCGCGACAGAGTCCTTCTTACACTTCCCCACATCACAATACAGGCCTCCCAATATAGCAGCAGCATGTGTGATTTCACATGACTTATTCATGCAGGAGAGAGGCAGCTTGTTGATTCATCCTAAGGCACTATCGTATTGTGGGAGGCAGCAATGCGCTCAGACCAAAATACCCCTCCAAAAGATTCTGCCTTTGACTATCTGTGTGGCTTTAATTAAAACCAAGCAATTAGAAAATTGAAAAGGAGATGAAGAATGTGGGGGAGCTGGGAAGAGATGATAATTAAGAGCAGACAAACCAAAATGCCTCAACATCTAGTGTGACTGTGCATTCCCTCTCCGTCTCCGAGTCCCACTCTCCCAAGTCAATCACAGAGCTAATATCACCTCTTTCTCCATTAAATCCTTTCTTATTCCAGCTCTTTTATTTTGTCTATTTATTTAGCTTGAAATCCCCCCCAGAGCGGTGGCGTGCTCCAGTTCTCCAAACCAGCCAGCCTGTATAATAAACTGAGAGGACTTGCACAGCCCAAGGCCACATCCCGACCTGCATGGATTAGAGGCTCGCTAATCCTCTCGTGTTTGACCTCAAGTCAGACGGAATATGCAGAAAAATTACTCAAAGTCAGCATGGCATGTTTATCCATAACAATACATCCAGGTTACTTTTTTTTTGCTGGGTGGAGGAAGGAGGGGCTGGTTAGTGCAGTGTTGCTTTTCATGAATCACGTATTCCTATACTGCTGATTTCTCAGTGGAGACTGCTGACTGTTATGTGCTCTGCTGTGCCCGTGGCTTGAGCTGATTCACCAGGAAACTTCAGACTTCAGCTTTCTAAAAAATCTAAACTTCTTAATCCCAATTTGGGACTAAGGAGTACTCGCCAAATTCATTGTTGCAATCTGGGAGCGCTGCAACAAAGGAGACCCCCAGTGTGGGAAACAGACCATTAAAGAAGGCTCGGTAACATTTTAAACAGATCAACAGCTGATTGGGATAAATGAAAGATGCCCTGGATGTCTGACGGGAGAGGTCAAGTGTGCTCTTCTGAAATCAGATGTTTGAGTGGTTTTCCTCTCCTTAATAAAGGCAAAAGAGCCAACAATGATTGGTGGATAACGATGCATGGTCTACCGGAGAAGAATATCAAAAGGTTGGACTTGCATTGAAGCTCACCTCTGAGGCTCGTAGAAGCAATAAACTGTTGTTTTCTGTACCGTTTAAAATATATATTTGACAAGATATTGAATAGCCCATTTAATCAATGATCAATGTGGCATATAAGATAAGACAGATAAGACTCAAATCGTTGAGGCTGAGTCTACAATGTTTTATGACCCCATCTTTGTGTTTTTTACGGTCATTCATATTCCTGAGGACATAGAAAAGCATCCAATTGTTAATAAACAAGTTAAAGTAACTGCTCCTTGATATACTAGTCCTGTATGTTATATATGCAGCTCCAACTATTGAGAGCAAGCGACTCTAAAAGAAAAGATTTTTTAAACCGGCACAGGTTCCATGACCCCTGCTGCTACGAAGGGAGGCGATGAGATGATTCAGCCTCCTGCTGAGAGAGCTGGAGATGAGGAAGAACAGTTAAAGTCGAGCCTCAACGAAGAACTCAACCACAGTCCGAAAGATATCAAAGAAAGCCGCATCAACTGCCGCTGTGCGAGAGATGGAAGAGTGCAATCAACAAACTACAATCATCCAACCAGTTGCCGATGTCCAAAGAGGAACAGCCGAAGAATACATTTCCAGAAATATCTTAGATCTATTGATCTAAATTACATTTTAATTAAAACTAATATAAAGGTGCTTCACCATGTTTTGAATCAGTGATTTTACCTGGTCACATGTAACCCTTTTATTTAGTTGTGGTTAATTTTGAATCATTCTACTTTTGTTATGTGCAGCTCAACAGGAACACTGGACCCAAACGCCGTCAACGATGGAAAAGCAACTTTATTGCTAAACAGGATTCCAAAAACAGGCTTCAAAAACCAGGATACAAAACACGCACACAAGATCTTCCACGATCTAGACAAGACGAACCGACAAAGGGGAATGACACAAACAGGACTTAAATACAGAGGGCTGGTGCAGGTGATTGGACACAGGAGGAAACAATCAGGGACAGAGCAGACAATCACAGGGACAGGAAGTGCAGCAAAACAGAGGACACGAGAGACAAGGACTTCAAAATAAAACAGGAAACACGACACAACACTACAGATCCTGACATAACCCCAACCCCAACCCCAACCCCAACCCCAACCCCCCCCCCCCCCCCCCCCCCCCCCCCCTCAAGGGGCGGATTCCAGACGTCCCAACACAGTCCCCGAGGGTGGGTGGAGGGGAGCCAGAGGCGGGACCAAAAGCATGTCAGAAGAAGTCCGGGGGACGGGCCGGAGGACGACCACCAGGAGGACTGACCTGCTCCGGAGGACGGGCAGGAGGACGGCCACCAGGCAGATAGACCTGCTCCGGGGGACGGGCAGAAGGGCGACCACCAGGCGGACGGAAGGGCTCCGGGGGACGGGCTGAAGGACGGTCACCAGACGGACAGACGGACTCCGGAAAACCGGGCTCAGGGGAACCAGGCTCTGGAGACGTAGGTTGTGTCAAAGGAACCCCGGGAACAGAAGCCGGAAGCGGCCAGGGTGGCGACCGAACACAGGGAGCCTGAGTCGGCTGGGGCGGCAATGGGACAGGAGGAGACGGAGTCTGCCGGGGCGGCGACGTGACCCGGGGAACCGGAGTCTGCCGGGGCGGCGACGTGACCCGGGGTCTGCCGGGGCGGCGACGTGACCCGGGGAACCGGGGTCTGCCGGGGCGGCGACGGGACCCGGGTAGCCGGGGTCGGCCGGGGCGCCGACGGGACACGAGGAGCCGGGGTCGGCAGGGGCGCCGACGGGACACGGGGAGCCGGGGTCGGCAGGGGCGCCGACGGGACACGGGGAGCCGGGGTCGGCAGGGGAGCCGACGGGACACGGGGAGCCGGGGTCGGCAGGGGAGCCGACAGGACACGGGGAGCCGGGGTCGGCCGGGGCGCCGACGGGACACGAGGCGCCGGGGTCGGCCGGGGCGCCGACGGGACACGAGGCGCCGGGGTGCCGACGGGACACAGGGAGCCGGGGTCGGCCGGGGCACGAGGAGCTGGAGTCGGCCGGGGCGACGACGGGACAGCATCGGCAGGAACCGGCGTGTACTGCGGCCGAAGCGGGACCCTGTCTAACGCCTGGAGGGACTCCATCATGTCCCGGAAAGCGTCCTGGGACAAGGCAAAGGAAGCAAGGGCCGGCCGGAAGTCCAATAGGTCCCAGGAAGTTGGGGTTGGCCGGAACACGGAGGCGGCAACAGGAACGGGCGAGGGCTGCAGCACGGAGGCGACTGCGGGAACCGGAGTAGTCTGCGGCACAGAGGCGGCAGCCGGAACCCTCCACCGACGCGGTCCGGAGGTTTGCGCCCCCCACTCCGGGGCTGGGCCTGGGTGACCTCTGCCGCTGGGGCTACGAGGCCCCCCATAAGCCAAACGGGTCCCGTTGAAGGGGTCTGGTGCCGAGACCCTATGGGGGTTGTAGTTCCCCTTCTGGAGGCTACGAGGGCCCCCATAGGCCAAGCGGGTCCCTTCGAAGGGGTTGTAGGCTGGGTCCATCGTTGGTCGGTTCGTTCTGTTATGTGCAGCTCGACAGGAACACTGGACCCAAACGCCGTCAATGATGGAAAAGCAACTTTATTGCTAAACAGGATTCCAAAAACAGGCTTCAAAAACCAGGATACAAAACACGCACACAAGATCTTCCACGATCTAGACAAGACAAACCGACAAAGGGGAATGACACAAACAGGACTTAAATACAGAGGGCTGGTGCAGGTGATTGGACACAGGAGGAAACAATCAGGGACAGAGCAGACAATCACAGGGACAGGAAGTGCAGCAAAACAGAGGACACGAGAGACAAGGACTTCAAAATAAAACAGGGAACACGACACAACACTACAGATCCTGACAACTTTTCATCCTATTTGTATCATTCCTTTCATTATTGTTTATTCATTTATAAATAAATATAATATAATGGTTTTCCCAATTCTCCTCCTATGAATCACCACCTTAACGTGGTGGAGGAGTTTGAGTGGCTCAGTGATCCTGGGAGCTATGTTGTCCGGGGCGTCAGCCCCTGGTAGGGTCTCCCAAGGCAAACAGGTCTCGGGCGAGAGCCCAGACTAAGAGCGGTTCAACAAACCCTGATGATAAGCAGCCCACGGATTGTAGCCACCTTGCCCGGACAAGGGAAACCGGGGCACCCTCCCGGAGCCAGACCCAGGAGGGGAGCTCGTCGGCGAGCGTCTGGTGGCCGGGCTTTCGCCCATGGGGCCCGGTCGGGCTCAGCCCGAAAGAACAACATGGAGCAGCAGTCACCCCGTGGACCCACCACCCGCAGGGAGAATTATCGGGGTCGGGTGCTATGTAGACCGGGCGGCGGGCCAGGCGGGAGACCTGGGCGGGCCGATCGCCGGCAGCATAGACTAGCTCTAGGGACGTGGAACGTCACCTCACTAGCGGGGAAAGAGCCGGAGCTGGTGCAGGAGGTGGAGCGGTACCAGCTAGATATAGTTGGGCTCACCTCCACGCACAGCATGGGCTCTGGAACCAAGCTCCTGGAGAAGGGTTGGACTTTGTCCTTTTCTGGAGTTGCCCAGGGTGAGAGGCGCCGGGCGGGAGTGGGGATACTCACGAGCCCCCGGCTGAGCGCCGCTGTGTTGGAGTTTTCCCCGGGGAACGAGAGGGTCGCCTCCCTGCGCCTACGGGTTGCGGGGAGTAAGGCTCTGACTGTTGTTTGTGCTTATGCACCGAACAGCATCTCGGAGTATCTGGCCTTCTTGGAGTCGGTGGGAGGGGTCCTGGAAAGGGCGCCGCCTGCCGACTCCATAGTTCTCCTGGGAGACTTCAACGCTCACGTGGGCAATGACAGAGAAACCTGGCGGGGCGTGATTGGGAGGAACGGCTTGCCCGATCTGAACCCGAATGGTGTTTTGTTGTTGGACTTCTGTGCTAGCCACAGTTTGTCCATAACGAACACCATGTTCGAACATAAGGTGGCTCATAAGTGTACCTGGTACCAGAACACCTTAGGCCGGAGATCAATGATCGACTTTGTAATCGTATCATCTGATCTGCGGCCGTATGTCTTGGACACTCGGGTGAAGAGAGGAGCAGAGTTGTCAACTGATCACCACCTGGTGGTGAGTTGGATCAGATGGCGGGGGACTCAGCTAGAGAGACCTGGCAAGCCCAAACGTGTAGTGAGGGTGAACTGGGAACGTCTGGCAGAGGATCCTGTCCGGGAGGTCTTCAACTCCCACCTCCGGAAGAACTTCTCACAAATCCCGAGGGAGGCTGGGGACATGGAATCCGAGTGGACCTTGTTCAAAGCCTCTATTGTGGACGCGGCTGCTCGGGGCTGTGGCCGGAAGGTCATCGGTGCCTGTCGTGGCGGCAACCCTAGAACCCGGTGGTGGACACCGGGGGTGAGGGTGGCCGTCAAACTGAAGAAGGAGGCCTTTCGGGCCTGGCTGGCCCAGGGGTCTCCTGAAGCAGCTGACGGGTACCGGCGGGCCAAAAGGGCTGCAGCGACGATGGTCGCGGAGGCTAAAACTCGGGCATGGGAGGAGTTCGGGGAGGCCATGGAGAAGGACTTTCGGTTGGCCTCAAGGAAGTTCTGGCAAACCATCCGATGGCTCAGGAAGGGAAAGCAGGGTCTACCCCAGGCTGTTCTCAGCAGGGGGGGGGAACTGCTGACCCGGACTGGGGACATCGTCGGGCGGTGGAAAGAGCACTTTGAGGAACTCCTAAACCCGGCCAACATGTCCCCCGGAGAGGGGGCAGCGCCGGAAGACTTTGGGGTGGATTCACCCATATCCCTGGCAGAGGTCGCTAAGGTAGTCAAAAAGCTCCTTGGTGGCAAGGCGCCAGGGGTGGATGAGATCCGCCCTGAGATGCTGAAAGCGCTGGACATTGTTGGGCTGTCTTGGTTGACACGCCTTTTCAGTGTCGCATGGGGGTCGGGAACAGTGCCCATGGACTGGCAGACCGGGGTGGTGGTTCCCATCTTCAAGAAGGGGGACCGGAGAGTGTGCTCGAACTATGTCAGACACGTTCCCGGTGGGTGTTGGCCTCCGCCAGGGCTGCCCTTTATCACCGGTCCTGTTCGTGACCTTCATGGACAGGATATCTAGGCGCAGCCAGGGGGCGGAGAGGATCCGGTTCGGGAGTCTCGGGATCGCCTCTCTGCTGTTTGCGGATGATGTGGTCCTGTTTGCCTCCTCGGACCGTGACCTCCAGCATTCACTGGGGCGTTTTGCAGCCGAGTGCGAAGCGGCAGGGATGAGAGTTAGCACCTCCAAATCTGAGGCCATGGTGCTCTGCCGGAAACCGGCGGATTGCTCCCTCCAGGTGGGGGCAAACTGCCTACCCCAAGCGAAGGAGTTCAAGTATCTCGGGGTCTTGTTCACGAGTGAGGGTAATGTGAAGCGGGAGATCGATAGGCGGATCGGTGCGGCTGCAGCAGTAAAACAGGCGCTGTACCGGTCCGTCTTAGTGAAGAGGGAGCTGAGCCGGAAGGCAAAGCTCTCCATTTACTGGTCGGTCTACGTTCCAACCCTCACCTATGGTCACGAACTCTGGGTCGTGACCGAAAGAACGAGATCTCGGATACAAGCGGCCGAAATGAGCTTCCTCCGTAGGGTGGCCGGGCTCAGCCTTAGAGATAGGGTAAGGAGCTCGGACATCAGGGGGGAGCTTGGAGTCGAGTCGCTGCTCCTTCGTGTCGAAAGGAGTCAGCTGAGGTGGTTCGGGCATCTAGTTAGGATGCCTCCTGGACGCCTCCCATTAGAGGTTTTCCGGGCACGTCCAACTGGTAGGAGGCCCCGGGGAAGACCGAGGACACGCTGGAGGGATTATATCTCCCGGCTGGCCTTGGAACGCCTCGGGATCCCCCAGAATGAGCTGGAAAGTGCTGCGGGTGAGAGGGAAGCCTGGGTTGGCCTGCTGAACCTGCTGCCACCGCGACCCGACCCCGGATAAGCGGGTGATAATGGATGGATGGATGGATGGTTTTCCCAATTTTTCCAAAGTTGGGTGGCATCAAAATGTAATCTTTTGTTAAATTATGTTAGTTAAACTAATGGTGTCTTATGGACTATCATTCTTTAACCCTTTGATACACAACATGGGTCAAAAGTGACCCAACGTAGTTTTAATTGTAAATATCTTTGCAGTAAATGTATTCCAGGAATTCCTCAATTAACTTGTTTTGGATCATCACAAATTCCTTTTTTCATTTGTCCTTTTGTACTTTTTAAATAAAAATAATTTTTGTATCACTACCCTTCTAAGGCACAACATGGGTCCAGAATGACCCGTACTCATTTCATTTCAGTGACACTATATCTTTTAAAATCTATTTATTTAATCATTTAATATTAAAACGTAATCATTAAAATATCTTGTTTTTGATTACCATAAATCATTATCTTTATTTTCTCCGTCTTTTTTATTACTACATCATGTTTACACACATGGGTCAAAAATGACCTTTTTGTACATCAAAGGTTAATAGTTATACATCAAAGGTTTGCAGTTGTACATCACAGGTTAACATATGTAGTATTAATAGCAGTCCCTGAATAACTAGAATATATTAAGGACTGTATAGTAGATAATGTATTGTTATATAATGATTAGTTTATGAATCACATGTTAATAGCACACATGGTGAGTAAAGAAACCAAAGTGGAGAAAAGAGTCATGTGCTAAAGGTTCAGTAGACATTTGGGGTCAGGCATCAGAAACGTCTGCAATAATCCTCATCGCAGAGGAACGAGTGGGTCTACCTTCCAAATAAGTGTGTCTAACCTGGAGATTTGTTTAAAACGTGTTTGATTGCCTGACCACACATTTTCATTTTGCCCATTCAGACTTCTTTTTGCCAATGTTGTGTGGTAATTAATGACGGCCAAAACTATGAAAATAAGACTTAATCTTAATTCCCCTCTAAAACAGATGCACTTCTCTGTTTCTTCCATCGAGCTCACATCCCCGTGGAAAAGGCTCTTTTGTCCTGATCAATGCCTACAATTAACACACACGATCAATTGAGGAGGCCTGAGGAACACAGACGTTGTCCTTTGAGTGTGAAGCAGCCACGGAGCCCATCACTCCTGGAAGGGTCCACGCTCCAGTCAAGAGGCTAATGACACACACAGCACTTTCTCTCTCCCATTATTAATCACTCTTTGTGGCGGCTCTGACAAAAGAGAAAACCCATTTTACACCGCAGCATTTCATTCTGTCCTCTACAGGGCGGCTGACGAGATGTGCCTTTGTGTGTTCTGCATTGAATGTGTGCGGACACTCAATAATCATAATTGTAACACAATGACAAAAATGTCCAATTTTAATGACGGAATATATACGGTATGCACTGTGCATCTATCATAATGCAGAATGTAAACAAAGTAGGTCATATGAACATGGTTTCCATATTCCGATTACGTTAGAGTTAAAGCTGCCCGGTCTACTGGTCTAATATGTATTCCTTAATCCACTCTTTTTATAGGGAGTCACATTTGACAGTGATTTTGAATACATTTCACATTCACAGTATTTCTCTCAAAAGCCTAGAAGAGACACTTACTGATCAAAGTGTCTATATGGCAGGCTTTAAAATCATGTGCAAATAATGTTGTAGGTCTGTGATAATCCTGTGATCCCAAGAGGCCAAAACAGAAATGATTATATGCTGATGACACATCTTCAAAAGGATCCAATGACCTTGTACATAACAAGACAAGAAGAAATATGTGTGGGGAAACTAAAACTCTGCTTCGTTCGGCTAGAGATACCAACACAGGCCATCGCTACAGTTGAATAAAAGGGATTGCAACTTTATTGTTGAGGTGACATATTAGCTCCGATGGTACAGGAGAGATAAAGTCGGTGTTCATAAACAAACAGCTGTTCTCGTGTGAAAAACTGAAAGCAAATGTTGACACTTTTAGACATCAGACATTAGTCCAGTGAGTCGTTAATGTTGAGAGTCACGTAAGTCAGTAAGTTTGCCAACGTCAACCAAGCTCTTATCCTGAATTTAAGTAAGTGGTTTTGTTGCCTCAACCTAACTTTCTGTGAAGATAGAAGTTTATTTTGAAAAGACAGGATTCGTGTAATGAGTGGAAGCTGACCCGCCGGCAACCTAGCGTCTTAGTTTGAAGCTTGGGGTCCACTGACCAGGCGTCTGTATTCGACGACGTTGGGAGGGAGAATGTGTTTTTCTATTAAGGATTTCCTCAGGAAATCACTGGCTGGTGAAAATACTCAACACAACGTATTAAGCCGTCTCAGAACTTCTAAAAGTTCTTACCAGGAACATTTCTGGAAAGTTGTGAAATTAAGGTCTCTGAAATTCAATAACTAATGACTTGCATCTGCACTGAGATACATGTTGCCATCATTTAAATAAATTGAAAGTACAGGGCATCGACATACTCCTGCTGTCTTTGAGCACGAGGCAAGAAAGGGGAACAAAATATTTTTCCCTTTGAAGGCTACATTTTTGGAGTCCATGTCCAGATACCTCCACATTTTTTATTTGATTAAAACTCTGTACTGATTGTCTGACAAAGTGGTTCTCTGGATCTCTCACTGCTGGGTACAAAGAGAATGAAATAAGCTGACGTAGTGATGTTGTCACTCACCTTGAGGCTAGCCAGTGACAGACCCTCACAAACCCACTTAATCCTCTCTTTATGCGGAGACATAAATAACAGTCTGGACGACCATGTGCTTAAAGCAAAGCTCTGTTTGAAAGCTGGCCGATGGGCCTGATCACTGGTCCAGCAGTGTCTAATTATCATGTCATATTCTGAACACTTTTCAATACCACACTGGCAACACTCCCAACGCCAACACTTTGAAGAGCTCTGTGTTCGCATTGTGCACAACAATAGAATGCAGTTTAATGATCAAAGAGGGGTTTTGTTTCTTTATTTCCTTGTCTTTAAAATCAATGTTGCCATCGACACTGTTTTGAGGATTACAAAGTTTTCAAAGTCAAGGCCCTCCAACAAAAGAAGACACCACGAGTGTGTCCCCCTCACATCCACACATGAGCCGCCCACTCAGTGGGACGCCGCAGGGCGTCTGAGGTCGGGTTCAAGCTCGTCTCACTGCCTCGCTCCATGCTCTTGCCCCACGGCGTAGGCACCGCTCAGATAAACACACACCCACACTGACACGTAGTGCTGCACATTACAATATTTTCTTGCACATACGTGTTCTTTAAAGCACACATTTTTTACATGTGATGCTCATCGCCCTTTTCTCCGTGAGACACGTGTACACCAGCGCACACGAGTGTATCAGTGCACTCCAAAGTAGGTTTGAAGCAGCCACGCAAGCGCCAGACCCCAGCTGTGTTTACAGAAAACAATCCACTGTTGATCTAGGTTATGGCCAAATACTAAATCTGTGTGTACTAAGGCTATATCTGAATTTACACTCACATACTATGTACAATTCTACATAGCATACAAGTGTTGAGGTTTGTATGCAAGAAATTAAGAGACACCTCAGGCAAAACCCTCATTTTTCATTCACTGGTCAATTTTGAGATTTTTGGTCGTTTTGCTTCCCTATTATGTCTTTTTTAAGACCAGTAAAGAAAACATCCAAAAGACACATTATTATTTTATTGCATTTGATCTATTTGTTTCAGTCAATTTCTCCTACATTCATTTAGATAAAGCCTCATCATTGTCTCGAAAGTTATCAACTGGGGAAGTTTCATGTTGCTATTTATGAGTTAACCTTTTCGCCCTATCCACCTATAGAGTCTTGCCAAATGTACAGAATTCAGGCCGTTCTCAAAATGAGGTTTCTGATACACTCTGGAGCACTTACATACATCAAACTGCCCAATTTAATTCCTATCTATTATTGGAAGGTTTTTACAGAGTGTCTTTTATCATTCATAGCCTAATTTATATCATATTTTATGCTTAAAATTTAGAACTAAAGAGATCGACTCAATCCTTTTGATCCTGGCTTAACCAACGTTCAGATTTCTGTTCTGAAAATGTAGACAAATCAGCACACATTTGGTAAGGAAATACCTCAATATGTACTTTCAGAAAACTTGCTATACAAAAAAATTATTTCCTCAATGCAAGTAATCCATCAGGTACATTTCGTGGCGATATCTATTGATTCTAATTTCTACCCTATTCACCTGGGGTGACTTCCCTTAGCATACCAGCAGGAAAGCTATGACGATATAACTACAAATAAAATCTATTTCAAATGTAAAGATTTGCTTACTATGTATTTTGGCTACATTTATTTCTGATACATTGCATTGTTACCATCTCTACACCTAACAAATGAAATTTGTAAAAGTGACTATATTCTGTGTTACTCTAATGACTTTGTTTTGCTCAAGGGAAAACAATCTATATTAAGTTTATTGTCAATAGAGTGATTTTCTGAGAAAACTGAACAAGCTGAATAAGCTTACGGGGCAAATAATGTCAAAAGTTGAGTAAGCATGCAGTTTAAACAAAATGTTATATCAAAGTGGAATATTCTTTTGAGATGCTTGTCGGCATATTTTCTTGAAATGTGGCAGACTTGTGCAGGATGGGAAATGGCAGGCTGCATGAATACCAGAACATCCAAAGGACTTTTTGTTTTACAAAATACGGCCATCTCTACAAAAAAAATAAAATAAAATACTTGTCTGCGATTCACTGCAGTTGCTTCAACAATGCAGTTGCTGCTCCCTGACAGGACGTCAATACTATGAGGCTGTTGTAGCACACATTTAGTGAGCAGAGGGAAGGAAAATGATGGTAAATGCAGGAAAGACGTCACTTTGTTCACACAATCGCCGCCTCTCAAGTGAGGGGGCGGATCTGCATTGATTTTGTGTCAAGTGAATTAGGCCCCGCTTTAGTTGGATGCGTGCATTTGCAGTCCTCAAAGCTAATTGCACATGGCCAAGGCATCTCAAGGCTGGGACTGGAGCAGCATGACACTCGATAGTTGCAGCCCGGTTTTACAGCAAACAAAGGACTGGCCCCGTTTTATCACTGGTGTGTCTCTGGAGTGACAACATTGTAACGCCAATATCATCCTATGAGGCAAGTGTTTTGGTCAATAGTTGATGTACAAAGTCAGAAAAACATCCTTGTTCATGTAAGAAGGCTGCTGCAGGTGATAGTGAGTAAACTGATCTGGCAAGATTGATCTTTGTGTAGACTTTTCCTCCCACTATATACACAGAATGGATGTAGATAGTTACTGACCATTATAGACCAACTAATCAGCAGCTGGAAACCGTACTTTGTCTGCTCTTTAAAGTTATAATATGGTATATTTGTCTTCAGCATTCATCTGAAATGCTGCATATTTTACATTTAAAGTGTGAACACGTCCACGCTCAGCGATGGTTGGTGTTTCCAGCAATGCAACAGACTTTCAACTCGTAAGAGGAAAAGGGAAACCATGGTTTTAAGCGTGGTGTTAAGTTACTCTTTAAAAGGTCCCCTGCAGAGTTTCTCATTCACCTTCTCAACCTATTTATTGTATCCTTCAGCCCTAACAAGCAAGCAGAATGCCATAGTTAGCAGCTTATGAAGGCGCTAGCAGAGCATGAGAAGCAGACCCGCTCATTAAAACATTGCTTCATACGGTAGTTTAGTGGTTTAAAAACTGAACTGAACGGAACGCCTTTCCGTCTCCCGTCAGGTGTGTAGAGTTGGACCTAGCCTCTCCTTGCACAGTCCAACCCCCACTAACCTTGCCCAGCATGTTTCTCATGGCTTTGGGAGAGCACAGCTGGCCTGGACAGATGTGCAACCAACATGTGAGAGAGTTATGTGCGCTCCCTAAAGTCCATCATCTAATACATGATATTAGTACAGGATAGCAATAACAGCAGCCTTCTGGATTTCTAACACACCTGGCATGCCTCAGGAAGTCTCCACCTACATATATCTTTTATGTAGATAATGGACATTTACTGGAGAAAAATATATATATTTGTGAAACCAAAAACCATTCAACACTTTCATATTTTAAAGACATAGTAGTTTGTGCTGTCTCTACTGGGTTGCATTATGTTACGAAGTACTTGTGTTGTTTTGTCGATTCTTTACACATTAATATATTAAGTGATGCATATTTTCTCTTGTATTTGCCATGAGAGCTATTTCACTTGACTCCATGTTTTTCAGTAACTGAAATGTTTCAGAAACCATAGTTTATAAACTAAAGTTTGGAGCTATTAACCATGATAAGGGAAAAGTGAGTTGGCATATGGATTTTTACTGAAGGCAGGTGGTTAGCTGTCTGGAAGGAAAACATGTAAAAACAAAAGCGTTGGGTAAGGGGAGTCTCAGTGACAGGTGTGATGAATGGGAAGATAGATGAAAAGATAAACAGAGCGCAAAGAAAATGAAAAATGGAGAGGATGTTCCTTTTCTTTTTCTTTTATGGCAAGGCATGGCCAGCCATCGTTAGCAATAATGTTTGCGGCGCCTGCTATTAAAATGTAAAAATATACCCAACAGTGTCCTTTGTCGCCTACCTGGGGGTTTGAGCTGGAGAATCAGGCTTACGCATCACATCCCCACAGCACTGACAGCCAGCGGTGAGGCAGCGTTGTGAGTGCCGCTCAGTCCCAAGGGACGAGTGGTACCGCCGCCCATGTCAGCGTGCCCTTCTATCCTGGCACTCTAAAAATAAGATGTTAAAGCCCTTCGAAAAAGCTGCCTCCCATCTTACTTGGTTTGCTAAGTCGTCTCAACAGGGAGACTCTAAGAGATTCCTTCAGCTACGGTGCATCTCTTCTCTATGCAACAAGCACTCGGGAGGCAACTGTCAGAATCCCACCAAAAAAAAACACTGTGTTACACATTGAAATTAATATCTCTGTGGAGCTTCACATCAGTCGGCGTGGAAGGTGGTGTGCAGAAAATACATCTTTTCAAGGTCTTTTCATGGAGGAAGGTTTCTGATCAAAGAACTCAAAATATTTCGGGATGTCTGTGATGCAGAGATTCCTGCGAAGAAAAAAAAAAAAAGATCCACCTCTCTTTGGTGGGTAACAAAACCTTTTCAGGGCCACCAAAGGATTCTTTGGTTGCAGAAAAAATGTGTATGACCCGACCCATACTTTAAGTATGTAAAGCCTACGTAGACTGTTGCTGTAGTTCAAAGTGCCGCCCCAGTCTTTACACTTCTGCCTGTCAACACAGAGAACTGACCACCTCTGCTTCCTGTCCGTTCTTCTTATGTGTCCTTTGTAGCCCCATTACAGTAAATTATATTCAAGCTTGTCAGATCAAACAGGCACTCACTCACTCACACTCACTCTCACACACACGCACACACACGCACACACACACACACACACACGGGGGGGAAGGTGTCTTTAATTCACGGTGAGGAGAAATAAGCCGTCATTTGAGGGCACTCGTCGGTTCTGCCGAGGGATGCTGAGAGTCATACACACACTGTCCAGCGCTCTCAATTAACATCATGCTCTGTGAAAGCCTTTGATCTGCTTTCACATGATGTGGACATTGCTCAGCATTTATTGTACAATAACTACAGCAGAACTACTCACACACCAACGCAATGCACGCATAGGCGCACACGGTTCTGTGCTATAAAGATAGAAATATACTGATATTGCTAAATGCCAGCATAACGGCTGCACTACTTTCTAGTGTGTACGTGCAATCCTCTTCCTGGGTCTCTGTGGCCCACTGAAGTTGCTCGCCATCTTCTTTGATTTAAAGTTTTAATCTTTGATTGTCAAACTGCTGGCTTGATCCCCGGATTGTTCTCTCAACTGTTTCTAAAGGTAAAAAAGTAACTTTACCACAATTATGTGGGAAGGATTATGAAGTGCAAATGCCCAGTATGATAAAAACAACAATAAAAAATGCATTCAAAATAACCTGTGTGCATATGATAGCCTCAAAAGGTGGCACAGTAATATGCATCCAATAATTGCATTCTAATATTTACTGATGTGCCGATTTACATAAACCATTTTGATATTAATTATTCAAACCTTTGTATATCCTTTCCATACATAATTATTCATAGCGTTCGTTTCCAAGAAATGATGCTGAATAAATCACTGATAGAAGATGTGTATCTAATAACTCATGATCTTGTTTGGCCTTGTACATCCCCACAGATGAATACACAAGACACAGAGGGGGTTTCTGTGGAAAGGTCAAGGAAAGGTCAGAGTGTATAGAAACCCTTCACTTCCTTCTTTTTGCTCTTTACTATATTGTAACACTTAATCACTTAACTGCCAGTTTAACACAGGCACACACATAAAATACAGCATAACTGTGGTTTCTGTCAAGTCTACTCAACAGAGTGATTTCTTTAACCGCCAGCACTATATTACCATAGCAGCGATGAAATGAAAAACCTAAATACATTTTTAATTGCTGCACGATTCATCTCTTATACTGACGTAGCCGGCAGATGATATCAGCGGATCAGGTTTAATAAAAACATGATTGCTAAAAATGTTTCTTTTGACATCCACTGGGATTCGGTTAGATCTAATCCTAATAGTGTTATAATCTATAACACTATGTTATTTATTGGTAAACAACCAAACAACAAAAAAACAGCTATGAGTTATCCTAAAGGACCAAGCTAAATTAATATTTACTTTAATGAAGCAAGAAATTGACTTGGGCACATTGTTCAAGGATCAAACAAAGACAGTTGCAGAAACCATCCATCGACAAATGTGTATTTATTAACAAACAATGATTTCATCATATAAGACATTGTATGAGAAATTGTCACATTTAGCATCTGGGTTCTTGAGTTTTGACCACCAATATCTAATCAGGTCGTCCTTAAATGAATTGAAGTTCCCTTCAGATGTTCCTGAGCGCGTTCACCTCAGGGTTGTCTTTACTTTCTCCCACAGCCCCAATGCACACACACAGTGATACACCGGGGGGGACATCAAGGGACACTTTACTTTACAGACATAATCTGCCTGCGTATGACAGAGATCAGGTCAAATGTCTTCCTGCGTCCTCACGCAGCACTGAGCAGTCAGCATGCGTCACAAAAACATACATTTAACACGACAGAGGCCTCCAACTCAGAGGTGAGAGGCTTCATCTCTGCCACTCAAAACTCAAAATGTGCCCCTTTTGAGATGTATGGGGTCAAGAGAGGATGATGCACGCTCAGCATGCCACTAATATTAATCTGACACCGCTTAAAGGATGGGAAAGGGCTAAAAAGAAAAAAATGATTCAATACAGTTGTATTTTATTCTGAGGCATGAGCCGCAGTTTATGTAATCTTACGTATTATTCCTCTCTCAGAAGGTGTAACAATGTGTAAACAGTGAGTGAAGAGCTCCCCTGTACCACAATGAGAGTCCTCAGTTCTCCTCATGGGCCTTTCATAAAAATACTGACAGTTTCTGCTGCCTTCAGAGGCGCCCACCCCTCCTCTATCTATTTCATGGACTCTTGACATCAGAAATACAAGGATTAACTTGTTCTGTGGAAATTGGGGACATTTTAATAAAAACAAAAGCAATCTCAGCTCAGTTTACTGTGGCAAATAAAGTCTTATTATACAAGGGAACTTTTTTTGAGCCCACTGCTCACCAATTCTAAGTCAACTGCTTTTAGCGTGCTTAGTTAGCTAGTAGTTGTGTGTCGTCAATGTGACAACAATTCATTTCTAAACACGCTTTTTTGTTGTTACAATTCCATCAGTGTAAAAGCTTGGCTTCAATATTAGCAACATGGTTACTTAGGTTTGGTTACAAAATAATGACATTATTATGTGAAGCGAAGGCTGGAATCCGCAACAACTTGCAAACAATAACATGGGGATATGCACGTCTTTAAAGCTTTTCACTCAAACTTACTGCATATTGTTGTACTTTAATACTAAGAGAAGCATGTTCACTGTGATGATACACAATGTTCTGCAAGCAGAAAAATAAACATATCTCAGCAGAGTAATGTATTTGCTGAGAGGCTAACTCAAGATAAATAGTGATTAGAAAGCTGCTACTGGATGAATAAAATTACAGTGGTTGTAGTCGAATGTAGTAGAAGTAGCTGGTCGAATTCTCCAAAAGCTAAGTAAAGGTGCTTCAATGCTTCCTTCCTTATCTCCATTAGCATAGCGTACTGGATCATTTACCAAGGGAACGGAGATACTGCCATCATTAAAGCAAACGCACCATTCGGCTGTTCCCGAAAACAAATATGCCCATCATGCATAGATTAAAAAAATATTTGACTAATTGTGGACAGTGATACTTTTATATCAGATCATTTTTATTTATGTACAAATTAGTAAACAATAATCAATAAAATGAACACGTATTACAGCAAAGTGTCAATAAACAAATACTAAACATTAAATAATGATGACGTGCAAAAAGGAGTAGAAAGAGGTATACGCTTATATATGGTCTTAATATGTATCTTATGGACTTCTATGTCTGGTACCTATATTCCTTTTTTGAATTCAGTTCTAACATGGCTAATGAGGTGACATTTGTCACCGTGTTGTTCACCGTTAAGATATTATAATCTTTTGTTAGACATGTGCAGTGTTACACCAGCAAAGGGAACACTACAATAACAAGGAGCAACAGTTAAATTAATCTAACAGATAATGAAACGGTAAAAGCTAAATATAATAAGTAGAGATTGAACAGTTGAATTCACGTTAGTGGGCATAGGAAGGACCTGCGGTATCTCTCCTGTCACTCAAGGAGCTGTTTATTTAACTTGCATGGTACATCAACATGGCTGCACGGTGGTGTAGTGGCTAGCACTGTCGCTGCACAGCAAGAGGGCCGTGGGTTCAATTCCCGGTCGGAGCGGTCCTTCTGTGTGGAGTTTGCATGTTCTCCCCGTGGCAGCGTGGGTTCTCTCCGGGCTCTCCGGCTTCCTCCCACAGTCCAAAGACATGCTGCAGGTTAATTGATCTCTAAATGTCCCATAGGTGTGAATGTGAGAGTGAATGGTTGTATGTCCCTACATGTGCCCTCGATGGACTGGCGGCCTGTCCAGGGTGTCCCCTGCCTTCGCCCTATGTCAGCTGGGATAGGCTCCAGCGCCCCCGCGACCCTAATGAGGATAAGCGGTATTGAAAATGGATGGACGGTACATCAACATAGTATATCTTCCTCATCCTTATGAATTCTCCTTCACATTTTTCCTTGGCCTCAAAGTGGTTAGGAAAAGACATTTATGGAGGAAAAAAAAGTGTTTGACTGCAGCCTGTAATGTGGCGGGTGGTGAATCTAGTTTATTGTTTTGGTTCTCTGGACCGTAACATTTGTTTTGGGGAAGTTTTGGTTCACTCTCTACACCATTGTTTAAAATAAATGTATTCACGCTACCAGCCCGACACTCGACAGAAGACAATAACAGTAACTAGTTGTTAAACATAGCTGAGCATTTAACAACTAAATAAACAGATATTTCCCTCCGTTAGAAGGAGAACAGCTATTGGACATTCTCCTAGTGGTAAGACACAACTTAACACAAAATAACACAAAAGCTATAATTTAAAAAGTGATGTCAACCTTGTTTGGGCTGCTCCCAAGTGGCAAAACAAAAATCTATCTTAATGCAGGCCTACTTAAAAAAAGAATTCATAGAACAAAATGCCCCACAGTAAAAAGATTAACAAAATAAATAAAGAGAATTCAGTGGTCTTGGGTTCTGTTAAGCTCTCACTTTGGAGACACCGCCCAGGGCTCCAGACTGACTGACAGTAATTTAATCAATCCACATAATGCACATGTGTATTGTATCATCCTCTTACATATATACACACAAACACCAAAGTCACTGAAGAATGCCACAAAATAATCAATGGCTGCAATAATTAAGGGGCCACTTTGGCAGAGATTTTCTAATCCTGTGCAAAAAATGATTTGGGTTAATGAGGGAGCGTTAAAAGTATCAACAGGGATGCAATCAACCCAATCCAGGCGCCCAGTGGCTGCGAGTAAACACAGCCTGGAGCGCATTGTCCCATTGATCAGATGGGCTGGTCAGGGTCACTGTGTGTGACTGCATCAGGAGCGGAGGTCGCCCTCCATATTGGCTTTGCAATCAAAGAGAAGGCAGAAGAATTACAGTTAAATCACATGAGCTCTGGTTATGTGAAGGCATCAACAAATACATATGCGTGGTGGTGTATTATGAGGAATATGTTGTGCTCTAAAAGGGTTTTCTTTTCCGTCTATTCAATGTTCAAAAAGAACCTCATGAGGCAGAATTGCCTCTTCTTGCTGTCTAGGACATTTTCTTTATTCAAACCTAATGATCCATAATGCATCTCAAACCAATCACTCCATTTCTACTGAGCCCATAGTCCACTGAAAAGCCTTTTCAAGTCATAATCAATTTTGGCTGAATCAATAACTCCTGGTAGAAGCAGGAACACGGGCGCTTCACTCTCACCGACTTGTCATCCTGACAGTTCGCTCTCTGTCACCGTTGTCTGTTCTCCGGCTCAGCTCTATTATCTGCTGCTGATGTTATCTAGCCGACAAGTACACAGCCACGCGCGCACAACATGCACAATTATGTCAGCACCGTGCTCCGTCGCATCCGTCTTTCAAGACAAAAATCCCCCCCAACATGCTGAATTGAATTACCACGTTGGACTCTCACTTCACAGCTCCACTGCACACAGGATACTCTTTTTGTTCTCTTCTAAAAATCAACATTCCCTGCAAACCAATAAAATATGTTTTAAAAAATGATTTAATCACATCTGCACATGTTGACATAAGACCTTATTCCCATGGCAAATACCAAATATGTTTGCTTTTCCCTCTCATTGAGCAGCACAGCCCTACAGCTGGAGGTTTAGCTCCCCGTGTCATTTGTTCCCGATACTCCGACTGGCAGCTGAAGATAACTTCAATTGTGTCATTAAACAATTTAGATATTTGTGGGAAAGGAATTTGTTTATCGCATTTACTGCTGCAGTATTTCAGTGACAGATAATGAGGGTTTTGGCCAGAGTGATGTACAGTATGATTTAATGCAGGCTGCGAGGGTTTCACAGAAATAATTGCTTTTGCCTGCATATGCATGAAGCTTATAGGAGAAAAGAAGCTATTCCAATACTTGTTTTCTAAGATACACAGCCTCCGGTGGTTTTAATGGAAACGAGGACACAAACACGTCTTCATCTCCGACCATTAAAGCCTCCCTCATGTTGATTAAAGCCTGATAAGTATAGAAGCTGTATTATCTTAAGAAACATTTCATCCTAATATTAGGTTGCTGTACATTATGTGACATCTAGGCTTACTGGTAAATTGTTTTCAAAGTGAGTTTCAAAAATAACACTCGAAGATAGGACATTACAAGTAAAGCTGGCTCTGCGGTTGCCACAGCAGGAAACCAGTTTAATGTGAAGCAGCACTACGGCTGGAACAACTTGTTGACCAATGATATCGATAAATATCACTGCGTGACTGAACCTGCAAATAAAAGTCCACACCCCACTAGCTCTCTTTAGCTGCATTTCATGTGGATAGGTGAACACATTGATGTCTCTGCAGGCTCAGAGAGCCACCATTAAGGATTACACAGGCAGACAGATATATCAATATTTCTAAAGCCATTTTCATTGGCATGTGGGGTTCCCATTTATCCTGAATGTAGCAATATTAGCCCCAAAAGACAAGTCTTCAGGGAAAGCTGTGTAGTGCTGAGAGACGCAATGACCGATTTGTCAAATCAGATCCAGAGTATTTTTTTTCTGCAGGAAACAGGTTCCCTGGACTTTTGGACCCTTTGTGTGGAACTTTATTGATCAAGAAGCCATATTATTAGACCAATCTTTAGTATTTATTAGTGCTGGGCAAAGATGAACGAATTTAAATCGATTAATCGCATGATTTTTCTGTGATTAATCGTATTATGCGCAAAATTCAATAATGAATTAAAAACTAGTGTATTACACGCTTTTATTTTTAAAGTAATGTTATCAGAACAATATAACAGGCACTCTGGGAGCAACAGCAAGTTAACATACAGTATTTAAATCTGTTTTTTTGGTACCAGAAGAAACATTAGTCTTTTATCAGAGAACATTATTACAGTCTCTGTTCAGTAGTTAGGGTCCCTGTAGAGTGACGTTAAGTGGTCTAGCACTGAAGAAAGTACACAGCTGGAATTGACTGTGCAGGGGACCTTTAGTCTGTGCAGCCTGTGGATTTCCTTTAGAGAATCTCAGTCAAAGAAAGATAAATATAGGGTGAACAGGTATCAACGGTGAGTTTAAGTGGCCCAGAACTTTTCTGCATTGTTCAGAACTTTGTCAAACGCCCTGCAATCATATTTCTTTCACCGCTAAGTGTTCTGACTTGATTATAAACGGTCCACTGCTGTGCAACATGATTACAATGTTCCGTCCACGTTTCTGAAGCATGTCTGTCTTCTGTTGCCATGACAGTCAAAGCACGTGAATGCAGCTCCCAGTTCATCAATATAATGAACTGTGACTCTGAGATAACTGTGGTACCCAGCGATGTCCAGTCGTCTCCAGTGAGAGCAACAGTTGGTGCCCGTTGTAACGCCGCCATCTTTGTAGTCCGCTCCGTTTCATACACATCGACGGTGCGTCTTGAGGCTCGTACGCTCCGTCTTTCGTTG
Source organism: Cyclopterus lumpus (assembly GCF_009769545.1). Taxonomy (NCBI): domain Eukaryota; kingdom Metazoa; phylum Chordata; class Actinopteri; order Perciformes; family Cyclopteridae; genus Cyclopterus; species Cyclopterus lumpus. The sequence goes on from NC_046978.1 coordinate 7,933,363, forward strand.
TGATTCTCAGGACGCTCCTCAGACCGACATCTTCCTCTACAGGAAGCGGCCTGCAGTCCGCTGCTCTCCACTTGGCCGAGCCATGTGTTCATTGTTCATGAGGAGGGTATGACCTCAACTCCATTGTAATTGTTAAGGCTGTACTCTTTACTAGTGTTGTCCCTTTAAGACTCTTCTGTGCTTTCCTGAGTATTTTTTTCTTTTCATCCCTGCATAATATGCAATAACAGCTCACCAAATCACAAGAACCCATTGCGCAAATGTATACCTCATGGGGGTGGATGGGATTCTGTTTGTGGTGCTCAAAAAAATAAAATAATAATGAAATGTATTAAAAAAGAATCTGCAGCACTGTGTCTCTCTAAAAACAACGCCTGGGTTACTCTGGTTTATCTACAGACCTCGCTGTGAACTCTTTTCATTTAGACTAGTTTCTCCTGAAAACATAACCGTTCACAACAAAGTATGTTGACACACAAACAATACATGCCTGCTTACTGTTTATTTCCCAATGTCCCTTAAAGCAAAACTATGCAATATTTGAAAAAAAATTAAATAAATTTGTTTTTCTTTTACAAATAGAAAGTGGAATTCATAAATAATTAAATCTGCAAACAACGATGAACGGGTTCTCGCATCTTTATGCGTGCCGGGGGTGCTGGCTGAGAACGTTTGCAGTCAGACATTTTTTTCCCGGGTGCAGTGCGGGACGCAATAAATTACGCTTTCCAAATACTTCACTAGTTCCTGTATCGCCGCGTGACGCTAGACGACACGCTCAACAAAATGCATCTCTACGTGAAGTGTAGACCACATCATGTAAATGTCATGTAAATCTGATGCCGTTTGTCACATAACGCTGATTTCCTTTTGCCAGCTTTGCAGAGTGTTGTGATTTCCTCTCCCTCCATGTTTTCCTTTCAGGTGCCCATCAGTGGCCACCTGTACAGGCCAATCCGGCTGCACCTGGGTTCCAGAAGGCCAGCTAGCCAATCAGCTGAGTGGGCCCCGTTATAAAAGGGAGAAAGCCTGAAGAGTTCAAGGGTGTCTTTTGTTTCAATGTACCCACTGACACTGCTAGAGGTGCAGGTTTGTGGTGGGAGGTTGAGGACAGTAGGTAAGTTTGGGGTACCCTGTACATTTGTGCACTCACGTAGGTACGTTGTGTCTAAAACATTAGACTATTGGTTGGTGCTGCCTCTGTATTGTTTTGATGGACTTTTATTAGAAAAGCAGGTAAAGCCATTTTGTTTGTTTCTTTCTTAGATGTAGTTAGCCAGGCCTAGTTTTGTTATCTTGATTTCTTTTGTTTGGCACAACCACAACTGTCCCAATCTCTCCCACTTAGTAGAACGTTTGGGTTGTTTGTTAAACAGAGTGATAATAAATGTTATTTTGAAACCGTTACTCCTACTTTTGACTTCTTTTCACTTATTATTTGACTGCCATGTGTTCGTCCCCCCACGTATCCCCTAGACCGAGAAGGGGACGTAACACTCAGGCAGTGACTGTAATCAAGCATGACAAGTTTGGGTCAGATTTGAGGAAGTCCAGTGGAGTTACAAGAGCTTGTTTAATGAGGAAACATGTCAATTGTGTAGCGGGTGCAATTCTGGCAATTTTTTACGAGCAATACAAAAAACAACATGAATTATTTGTTTCCATCACCTTTGACACATGTGTAAAGTTGCATGAGGTTTTGAGCATCCCAAGCCACTAAACAATCAACTTCCTTTTACGTGGCTATGATGCATCACCACGGTAAAGGAGTTTAACGAAAACTCACAATATTCCAGATGATGCATGAGCAATGTATTAAGGCCTTCTTTACCAAATTTGAGGTCAATCTGGTCAACTACGTCAGTGCTCGGACCCTAATTAAAAACACACCAAGTAGCTTATAGGGGCTAATGTTGGATACCATTGTATAACTGACATTCCTGAGCCAGTTTGCTGACTTTTCTACAGGTAAATAGTTAAATGGATTTATCACAAAATACAACAAGCAGTAAACACAGGGTACCTCACCAGCAGATATTGTTAGCAAGAAAAGCACAGGTGTGAGTAATAACTTAACAATGGCTCAGTTCCATTAACCGTCTCAGTAACAGCTCGAATGAGCCAGCATGTACAATATCAAGACCCGAGGCACACCTATTAATTCTTCATTAGTCACACCTGTGTCTAAATGTATGCTATGAAAGTGATTTGTTTTTCCACCACTGTGAGGTTGTCTGATGACTGACGTCTTTAAAGAGTAAAAGATAGTAACACCGGGATGAGAAGCACGTGCTTTGCTCTCCTCTCTGGTTGAAAGTTTCAAGACCACTCAACCTCTTGGAAGAAGTGTACGGTACTTTGTGACACCTGTAACCACACCGCAGTGATGTTATAGGGTCCTGGAATAGGCTGTACTCCAGTTGTATGAGTTGTGGGTCCGCCTGTTGTGGGTCCGCCTGTACACCACTGCATGTCGTATGTGTACAGATTGTAAAGCCCTCCGAGGCTAATTCATAATTTGTGATATTGGGCTATACTAAATAAACTGAATTGAATTGCATGAAGGTGAGAAGCTAAACCACTTGAAGACAGCACAAGCAAGATTTTTAGTGGGTGTTAAATGGTTCTTTAAAAGGTTCTCAATACGGAATTGGACCTCAAATTTGGCAGCTTTTGCAGCGTGTTCCGTTCACAAATTTCACAAAGAGAAATGTACGATACTATTGCAAAATACTGTATCATCTTCCAATCAGAAAAATAGATGACGTGCTCCTTTCGGTGTCTTGTTATTGCTACCAGAAAATGCGTTTTCAAACTCATGCACTGTATATTCACAATAGAATAAACAGTCTTACAGAATCCCCAATGATTAAACCCACTGCTCCGGGTGACACCAGATCCTGGGCTTACTTCTTTATCGGGATAACTCAGAGTATCGAGCATGACACGACACAACAGCCGGCCCTCTGTCTTGACAGGCAGTGGAAACCTCAGTCTTAAGGGGATGTTGATGATTCCAGAACTGTCAAGCATGAAAGAAGGGATTTAGATGTTGACCCAAACATCTCTCCTCCAGGCTTTGAAGCCTTCAAGTAAGGCCTGGTATCACACTGTCCCACCACCTTGCGTTGCGCTGTAAAGCTTTCAGCACAGCTCGCAGTTAAAGGCCTATCCTCGGGTGAAACATTTTCCTCCAGCTCGTCTACTCTTGTTGCGTTTCCTGTGTGCTTCAATGATGCAGCTGCTGACAAAACAGGCCAAATACTTCCCAAACACACACAGACCATTAAATTCCCCCCTGCAGCTCCCTCACAACCAAAGCTTCAAACACCGGCCAGGCAATACACAGGTCACTGCTTGGCCAAATCAGGACGTCAATTAGGACAAAAACAATGGGTGCTAGTTCAGGCTACTACTAGCTCCAGGAGACTTTTCCACCCACTCAGCAGCGTTATCTCTCCCACTACAGACATGCATGCATTGCCTTGGGCTCCTCAGAAGACACAGTTGGCAGGGGACCTTCTTTTTTTAATTATAGCTCTTCAGAGTAATACTGCACATTACCTTAATTTCCCCTCACTAATGATTGTCATAAAGCATCCCTAAGCTTCTCTCTCTACCCCGGCTTTCAGTTTGTTGATTTTATTTCTCAAAACACGAGGCACAATGGCTTGTAAGTGGAATGATAGCTGCAGGGCATCTGCTGAAGTAAAGCCATGGATTTGGCAGGGCAGCCGCTGAGGCACCTTGACAGCTAAGTTGTGTTTGTGGCAGAACATCTTCTCTTTTTCCATGATGATAATGTGAGAGTCGCACTCCAGAAAACCAAACCACCAGGAGCCACTGGTGTTGCCAAGACTTTCGCACTACCGGCTTGATTTGTTGTCTTGGCTTTAAGTGTTGAACTTTCAAATACTTTAAATCCGACGGTCATGATATGAACAGAGCAACGCACAAAAATATTTTTTTCATTTACTTTCAACTTTCAATCATCGGCAGCTTTACTTTTGGTTATTACATTCACATGAATGACTAAAGGGGTTCTCCAGATTCAGCCTCATCTTCTAGGGGTCTGTAAAAAAGAGGTCAGCATATCATCTCCAGCAGGAAGTGTACGAAGCTGCCTGTGCAGACACGCCGTCAGCCCCTGAGACAACACCGTTGCTCTCTCCGACTTAACCTTTGTTCATCTTGTTCCAGAAACAGGAGGCTTCCACAGACAGTAAGTCAATATAAGCCAATTGCTTTTCACTTTGGTAGGAGAGGGCAACTCCAAAGGGTTTGTGTAAATGGAGTTCTCTGCAGACGCAGGAGAAAAATTACTGTCACCGCGGTGCATCACCCAGAGCATCAAGAGGGCTGGACTACTAAGACATATTGCAGCAGGGCCTGAGGTTACGGCCTTCCCTCAAGGGGTGACTCTTGTTTCAGCCTGGCCTACTTGACATGGAGATATAATCTGTATCCCGGGGAGAAACAGGAGCATGCACATTTTGTTTTCCCAATAAGACCTTGGCATAAAGTCAAACAAACATTGTTTGAATGCATGAGATCCACTTGGACTCCCATCGCACTGAGGAGATAATGTGCAGGCGCTCGCTGAAGATAAATATTGAGGTAACAAAGGATAACAATGTCAAAGGAAGAAAAGGAATACAACACATTTAGAAACCTTGTGGAGTGTACAGAGAGGGGAAATGAGGCAGAGGTCTGAACTTGCATAGTCCTGGATTTCTGCAGCTGAGGTGTCCCGGAGGCATGAACACAAATGGACATAGTACAGGTCACACTCCAGCCTTTAGGGAACGCCCCCAGCATTTCTTAGCAATTAAAGCGAGAGAGAGAAAAAAAATAAGAAGGGAGGGAACTAAAGACACAGAGGCAGCAGAAGCAGGGCCGTTACATAACTAAAGCGCCTGTCCAAATCCCACACCTCAGGGACTATTAAAAAGGTCTCAGTATAGAGGCTGGGAAGGAGAGCAGAGCAGTGTGGTGTAAAAGTGGACAGGCAGGAAGGGAAGGAGAGGAACTGGATTAAGAGGGTGGATGGAGTGATGGTGCACAAGAATCCAAGAACTGAACGGTACAGTATCAGCATCACAAATGACTGTTTATTATGCTCTCTCAGTTCATTCAGGGGGACAGAAGTGTTGCCAGAGGACACACATTTGATATTTGTCAGTATGGCGATGGGCTCCGACAGTCTCGCATGTCATCTCCTCGAACTAATCCCCGTCTCCTCGTCTAATCACTTGATATCTTGACACTTCAATGAACTCGGAGATTATAACACTCAATATTCACTGATGAGCAGCGCGTATTCAAAGCTATGGGTCATCCAATTAACGAGAACCTAGACAAGGTCATCCTCACCTGTACATACCGAATGAGGACCCGCAGATCTCAAAGCACGGGGTGTCAGTTCCTTTGTGAGGTTTACAAAAGAGCAACATGAAACTTCAAAGTTATTTTGATATCGGAAACCATACATGGAATAGTAATTTCAGTGACGTGCAAAACCTTTGATGTTTCCCCCCCTTCCTCCTTCAATATAATGAGAATCTGAAAAATATTCTACCGGCACCGTTCAAATGCCCCTGTGGTGCCAATTCTTTTCCTTTAAGAGAGACCTCTGCGCTGCAGGACAAACCCCCACCACCTCCTTTGGGTTTACGTGAGCAAACAAACCAATGTAACCATTTACATACAATACTATATTGTACTAAATTGTGTTTTAATTATTTCCCTTTCAGAAAGAAAAATCACTGTGTTATGTTATTTAGGGAACATCGCAGGGTGTATTCCAGATTGACATTGTACAGATATTGGAAATACCAGAAAGACCAGCAAAGGATGCTGGTGAGAACGATATCATAAAGATACGGTTCAAAGGATCCTGTCAAATATTGCTTTACGATAAAACAAATAATAACAGTCCCATCCTCAAAAGGTGTAAAGCCTGAGAAATGCGCAGCGACTAAAAGTAATCATCTTTGCTACCGCTCTTAATTGTACAAAGCAGCTTTCTCTTTAGTCTGACTTTTCACTGAGTGTAGTTGCAAGAGAGAAACAAAACAGAGCTGAAAATGATTGACTGAAATTGAAATCAGTAAAGTGTGTTTTCGGGACAATGACAAGGAGACACTGCAGAGACAATAGCAAAAAACAAACTCACAACATGACCTTATAATCTAGTGCTTGAGAAGACAAACTGAACTTTATCTAAACCCAAAACCAATTAAAGTGGAAACGGGATCGGCGCCTAAGACACATTTGTATCTACAGATTCAATCTGAACTGCTTGTCAGGAGCAACAATGGATTATTACTTTATTTGATTGCAACAATTATTGTAACAATCAGCTTTCCACCTGCCAGACATTTTGACTGTCACTGCAATTTTCCACCCCATCTGAAGACCGGGCACAGATCCCGAGCCAGAAACACTTTGGCTCTCACCTGCACCGCTCTTGGGGAGTTAGAAACACACAAAGTGCTAACTCCCATTCACTACAGCAGGACCCTCGGTGTCCTTCTCCCTCACATCCGTCTGCATGGCGTCAGGGCGTTCCCACGTTTAGCACAGCGTAGTCTCACCTGGCCGGCCTCCATGGGTCCAAAGGAGGCGCATCGGTAAAAGAGCTAAACCACCAGCAGAATTGGCCAAGGCCTCGACTAAAGCACTGCTGATTATTATTATTGTTGGCATATATGCCATTGTAAAAAGATCCTGCCGTCCTTGAATACACAGTCAGTACTCATGCACCTCACTGTTAAAGACTGGAGAGGTGATTGTTTTGACTGGGTAAATGGGAAATGGACTTGTACTGCACTTTTCTAGTCCTACGACCACTCAAGTGCTTTTAACACTACATGTAATTCATCCATTCACAGACAGCCACTACCATGCAAGCTGCCATCTGCCCATCATGACTAATCATTCACACACTGTAGGCACAGCTGCAGTGAGCAACAACTGAGCCACAGTCGCCCCAGGATGTGATTACACCGGTCCGACATTCAGGTAATTGCAATATGAGCACATTTCATTTATATAGTGGCACATTACAGTTTCCATTAATTAATATATATATATATATATTACAGAATGCTTTGAGAACAGGAAAAGACAACCATCCACCCCAGGAGTATTGTATGCACATGTACACACGTTAGCTTATGAAGTGTGACATGAGAAACAATACTGCGATATTCATAAAACATACCTGTGACTTTAGCCTGGTGTTATTGAGCAATCTTTAACACAACTGTTATGTGGAGAGTTGGATCACAACATAAGGGTGCAGTTGATCAAAATGAGTTATCTAATCTTGAAAAGACGGCAGCAGCTAGAGATCAAACGCATCTTACATTTATTTATTTTTTTAAATAAAAAAGTAATGTGGAACCACACAGCTGCAGACCAGGAGCCATCCAGAACTACAATGTGCCTTAGGTGCTCAATCTTAAAGGCAATTGGAGATGTCATTCTTTAAGGCGGGCATGTAAACTTACTAAATGAAAATGTATCATGGTGATATGGAAAATGTCAAAACCATTAACAGCTCAACAAAACAGATGAGCTCTGCAACATAGAAACCAATGGCTCCGGGGCATCCGTCGATACCACAGCAGCAATGCATGTTCCCCAAGTCGAGGAGCTTAACGTGCATTCTCTCCTCAGAAAGGCAGTTAAGGAGATTTCTTTTGTATTAATCTGGCATAGCATAGCTGCCTGAGAATTTAAAGTTTTACTGAAAATTATTTAAAATGCCAGAACTGACAATTCACCAAGCATACCGGCACCAGCCACAGAATCTGTAATCTCCTCCTTAAATTAACCCTAAATTGCACCGGATTTGACAAAATCCATCTGTGTGGATAAATGTCATGTGATAGAATACATAACGATTAATTGTTATTAGTAACTGCAGTTAAATCCTATTATTGAATCCTCATTTCTTGTATGGCCCCTTTTGACCCCCACCCACATCACTTTGTGCTTTTCAGTACCTCCGAGATTTAAGTGCACTCAAAGACCCAGAAACCAATTATTACTTCTATGTTGGCCTAATGCATGTTATCAGCATGTCAGGTAGTTTCAGCTCGTCATGAGAGCTTAATATAAAAAATTTAAAAAGGGTTGGAACTAGACTGACATGGCAGCACTGAGTCATTAGATTAAGAAATGATGTCCTGCCTCAGTTGAAGTTGTACTGATGCAAATATCAAATAAACCCACAAATAGTCAATCAAATGACAATCACATTTGCATCAGTGAAACAATTTTGGACTATTTGGTGCCCATGTTGGTCGGTTCAGGCTTGTAACTGCAGTGGGTTCAGAACTCAAGTTCATACCAGTCTCGTAGATCCATGGAGGTCCTTGAATCCCTCTTTAGGTCCTTCCCGTGCCTTGGGAGACCCTACTGAGGAGCAGTTGCCCTGACAACACAGCACCTCAACGATGAGGGGAAATCGGAAATTGTATAAAAACCTTGAAAATTAAGTTGAACAGACATAAGACTGCTAAAAAAAAAATTACAAGGACATCCATATTTAATTATAACTGCATGAGTCATCACTCACAGGGCTGTCAGATGTTGAGTCATCATCAAGCGCTTTATGGTCAAGAAACAGGAAAATGTCGAAACTAGTTACCAACCAGAAAAGGACTTAAAAACAAAGCAAACTCATTTTTAAAGTGTCACACTGAGCAGGAACACAATGCATGTTAACTGTTACACAATGACAACCTAAAGTTTAGCTTAGCACGTTATTCAGACTTCAAAGAACCCTGAAAGTGAAGATATTCCACATCAACAAAGTAAATACAGATAATTATAGTGCAATTATCCCTTGCATACAACATTGACATCTGACAGTTTAATATTTGGTCAAAACTTATCAAAAAGGGGCTTTTCATGGGTTGACATGTTCAGTATGTTTGTGACGGACACCCACTCATGACCCCAGCAGAGTGCCATCTCTCAGACTTTAATCACATATCTAACGTTGACCATGTCGCGTGACAATTCCATTCAGCCATGTTAAAAGAAAGACTGCAAACTATTCCTGAGTAATAAACATCACTCAGACAATCAGTCGATCTCATTCTAACAAGTGCAAAATCAATTAGAAATGCATTCTAAATCA